>NW_019524839.1:488308-506311 GCF_002814215.2 Seriola lalandi dorsalis | reverse complement strand
CCCCCCGAGACTCTGACTGACTCTGTCCCCGTTCCTCCTGGAACCAGACACTCAGTTTACTAGAAAATCTGATAAAGACCCTGCACAGTGAGACTCAACCATCAAAGACGCCAGGCACAGAGGCGCAAGTACACTGTACCTCCGAGCAAACCGACCTATGTGATTACAGCAGTTCCTCTTGCAAAGATCCATAACAGATCGTATCCATACAAAGGCCTCTAAAGATAAATAGTTAATCCTTACTCATCACAGAGAAAAAAATGCTCATCTTCTTTCCCAACAGGCATGTTAAAGTTTTCAGGATTTTTTTCTCTGTTACTTGAACACTAATGCTGTCGCAAGAGGAATTTATCCCCCCTGCTTTTACCACTGCTTTTAATTCAACTTGCCAATCTTCCTGCCAGATTTGCCATTAGGATGCTGTCATTACTTTTGTAATCTGCTCCGCAATACTTTTCTGTGTTTCACATCACAGTCTTTCTTCTTTTTTTCTCTTTTAAGCTCTAATACAAAACCGCTCGGAGCATTCATTCATTCAAAACAAATCAGTGTAAACAGGAGAGGAAGATGTGATTTCAGTTGTGAAAGGAAAATGAAATGTCATGTGAACCATACAAAAGAACTGTAATAATAATAATAAATTAATAAGGTGTCTTTCATACATGAAATGAAGCAAAAAGGAAAATGTTAAGACAATAACAGTTAAAAGCAGCATAAAAAGAAATCACGGAATGACAAGATCAGACAATTAAAAATGTAGAATGAATTAAAAACATAAATACACATGACTGACAAAAAAATAATGGCTGCCTATCCTAACCAAGAACTTTATATACATCATTAACATGAAAAGATTTAAGATCAAAATGGCATGAGAGGTTTGTTCATCGTCAGTTTAGATAAAATTACGGGATAATGAGTCTGTGTTACAGTAACTACAGAGTAAATCAGTGGCTACATGAATAAAACACTAAATAAAATGAAACAAAATCGGAGCAGCTTTACCATAAACCAGCAAAACCCTGCTTCTACTAAACAGATAGAGTTGTGATTTATGAGCGTACCATTATCTGGCACCTACTGTAGCAACATTTAATATAAAGATTGCATATTTTATTGAATTTTGTGTCGTTGGCCAGCCCTGAAAAAAAACATAGTTTATTTGAATGCTAGAGGCAACCGGTTCTCAAACTTACCAACAAATACGGAAACTATTTATACACTGACAACTACTAAAAAATGTACTCACTGTCTAACTGAGGTGTACACACTATGTTTTATAGTTGGCTTGTGGCCAGTTTTAAGTTAAGAAGCCATGCTTCAATTTCAATTTAATTAAAAAGTTTATAATGTCACTCCACTCGTGAATATCTAAGACCAATCCAGATTTATTTATGATTACTGTTGTGATGCCAAAGAGGACTTCAGTGGCTGCCATGCAGGGAAAAGAAACAAAAAGGAAGGTATCCCTATGAGTAAGATGATCTCTAATTAACCAGCAGTGACCCTGGATGCGGGGAACAAATCAACAGTCACATTCAAATTTGGCCTTTCATTGTCTCTTCGGTTCAGCAACAACAATCCCATCCTCCTTTACGGCGTCATTGAACTCTCGTTTAACGATGGCCCCGCAAACAACATTAATCTAGTTCCTGCCCAGCTGTGCACAGTGTGAGGCGGAGCTGGCAGGAGAAGAAGGAGGTGGACTCAGGCAGTTCCAATACCCTGCGGTCTGCACTCCAGCCAGCCAGCTGGTGTCATTGGAGCTCTCCTGACTTGGACCACAAAGGTGGTTGCTCAGTAGGCGCTGTGGGTTGGAATAATAGTTTAGTATCTTAAACACAGCTCTTTACTGCAGTCATTTTATCAGCAGGGTGCTTTCAGGAACAGAGCCCATGGGCACATTGTTACGGGAACAGTTCTCCTAAAGCACAAAACCTCTAATTTATACACGTACACACACACAGGCATAAAACCGTAGCTATATCTGACCTATCTAATTAGACCCATCATGTTAGTGTCAGGAGTAGATGAGGAGAGTAATTCAGTGGAGAGCCTGATGGTGTCACATTCTCACTTTTGGGAGGACATGGGGCAGGAAGCCATTATGCCTGTCTAGTTCTGGCCAGCAGACACTTTTGAATCACCACTCACTTCCAAAAGTGTGAAAGCGTCTGTGCCCAGAGGTGGCAAAAACTGCATCCAACTTTGCTGAAATTGTAGAACTTCTAAGCACCAGAAAGGGTTTAATTTTTTTGTGTGGGGACAAAAACCTCTGTGTGGATTAACCGTGTATGCTCGCGAAATTAAGCATGCACTGTAAAAAAAAAAAAAAACTAAAAAAAAAAACAAAAAAACACCATGCTGTGTTTTGCTAAAGCACAGTGGCACACTTCTTCTAGTATTTACATAGCAACTGGAAAAGCCAAGCTATTTCCTTTTTTCCAGACCAAAGGCAGCCAGGACAGAATAAACAGGCCTTTCAGCCCATCCTGTGGGAATTGTTTTCCTTTAACCAGCCACCACATGTTTTTTTTTAACATAAAAAGGTCAAAGCCAGGATTTTCTTTTATCCAAATAACTAAGAGAAGGCAGTTTATTTGCCTGCCGTCTTAATATATGCAAAGCCCTAAATAAGACAGAGCAGGAGGGAGAGAAACAGGGAATGAGGGAGGTTATCAGTGCACAGGATTGTGATCTGGGCAGTGCAAGGAGCAGTAAGGAGCAAGGTAGCGAATATCTATTTCAATAATGTAAAACTGGTGTTTATCAAAAGAAAAAGTTCATGCTACATGACATCCTCAGTAATGTCAGAACGATTACACATGAACATGAATTATTCCTTATCCACAGTACCGGCGTACCAGGCCCGCACTGTCAAGTTTTCAGGAATCTGTGTGATTTGTCTGCAAAGTGTCTTCCCATCTGCTCCATTCACCTCAGTCACATCCATCACATCAAGCCTACGTCTCTTGTCTCATGAAAGGCAGTCCATTACTGCATATTAGCAGCAGAGTGAGGCAGGGAGATAAGGGAGGCTGCTGATCAAACACACAGACAAATCGCCAGTGACAGAAACACACATTTGTTGCTCAGCGTTTAGCTTTGATCTCTGACTCTGCCAAGAGCCAAAGAGAGAAGCAAGTCTCAGCCTTTGAACTGGAGCTTTTCACAGGAGGTCTCTCTCTCTCTCTCTCTCTCTCTCTCTTATGGAGATCTGTGTGTACACTCTTGCATAGCCATCATTTGCAATCCGGCTCCACGACTGATAGCGCCTACATATTCAGCAGGACAGTGAGGGGATGGATACAGAACAGGGCGGAGCAGAATATCCACATCGCTGACAGAGAACATGATACAGGTGATGTTGATGCTGATTATTTGAGACGCTGGGCCTCTAGTGGGCTGACAGAGGCCTATTATAGTGAGGGGACAATTCAAAGTTTAACACCAGTGTCCTTATAAAATCTGCATACACTTCCAAATCACAGTCGACCCAGCGGTGGTATCAACGAGTTGTGATTGGAAGACTGACTTGATGATAATGTTTCAGTCTTGTGTGAACAGGCAGGATGTAGCCATACGCATAAAGTTCTGATTGGCCTTTACTATCTTCTAATCTTCTGATCTGTGATTTGTTTTGATATCACACTTCACTTTGTTTATATCCTCGTAATCATGAGCGAACACGTGCACATGTGCGTGCGCACATACCCACACACGGTCGGGATGGGTGAGATTGTTTTTGCAGCACAGTAATAACAGATAAGTGGCTGCTGTGTGTCTAAGCTGTCAGCCATGGATCATCTCATTTCCTGACCAGGCCAACCCCGGCCCCCTGTGTGTTATTACAAACAGCCCAGATCATGTGACAGGGGAGGGAGATTACTGGAGAAACTAATTGAGGCTGCTCTGTGTGTTCTCTGATGGAGAACAGTGGGGTGACTGTTTGGCCAGGCGGCCTGATACTCGACCCTCCCGCGTCCCCTGCAACCACAAAATGGCCATTACAAATAATGACCCTGTCAAGGGCAACAGACCTGGCCGGCCCGTAGCGAACCAGATCACTCTTTTGAAGCTTTGGGATTCCCCTTGCTCTGAAGGGGTTGAAAGGATATGGGATTAGCGGTGCATCCACAAAACTGGCTCAACGTGTCATCTGATCGGTGAGCTCTTATTTGAGGCAGGTTTTAAGTTGTGATCAGACTGGGAATGTTCTCCTTGATATACTGGAAATGAAACATAAAACACAAACTAATATTTTATGGATCTTGCTCTTCCAGCGCTGTGTGATATAGATTCACTCACATTAAGTCAACCTTGAATACGCCACTCTTGGCTCTATCCTTTCCCCTATGCCTTGACCCAGCTGCATTATTGATAGTGCACGGTGCTCTGGATGTTGTGTGCAACAACTGCCCCGTTCACGGCATCACCAGCTCTGGCCCGGTACCGTTCAGTGGTAGTGTCACCTGTGGTACAGTAGAGCAGGGGAGACGCCACCGGTAGCAGCTAGAGCCCACTGGTCCTCGCACGGGAACAACTGTCAGCTAGCATTTGCTCAGAACGGAGCAGTATGGCTGTCACACAGAGCTATTATTATGATGCAGCCCTGGGTCAGGCTCGGGCTCTGGGGTGAAACAAAGTGATCCTGTGTCATCACTTTCAGCCCAGCTTTTCCATATAACAGCATAATGTAAGGCCTTAGCGGAGACACGTTCACATTAAGGGCTACACAAAAATCCCATTTGACAGAATGACGTATGCTATGAAAAAGAAAATGCACACAGACAAGAAAACTGCTCTGTGTTTATCAAGAGGTGTGGGAGTTATGCAGGCACAAGACCGCCTTTTTAAACAACACTTGCACGGTGACCCCTAATACCCACTGCCCTCACATATAGCATAAACAGTCACATATACACAGGCACTGCTACACTAATACCCAAACACACTTCTCTCTGGAGAAGATCCAGGCCCTGGCCAGCGCAGCAGACAGTGGGGGGATGGGGTTGTGGAAGAAGTGAAGGATTATATTTCCACTCAGGAAATGGTCCCTGTGTTTTTATGTGTAGTCCGGCCCAGTTCCAGCCCAGTGCCAGTGCCAAGGCTAGCACAGGCGCCGAAGCTGGCTGGACAGGTCTGATAGCGGAATAGGAATCTGAGAGCCACTGTGCTCTTAAAGCTTGGCTACTTGTGCTGCATCTCAAATGACATCCTCTCACCACCAATAAAGCAATAATCTTGACCACTCCTGTGTCAAGTGGCTCTCTGGTCATAAGTAATGCACTATGTGTGAAACTGGGTGATCTGATCTGGGCTCCAGGGAATGATCGCCTGTCTTTGGCAGGATTCATAGGAGTGGAAATGGTGACTGACCTCTTGCACATCCTCAGGTCATTAGGCGGGGAAGCATTCGCTGGGCAGTTGACCACTTGGTGGCCTCGCCAGGTCTTGTAGGAATCCTAACCTGAATGGCTTGTATTCAGTTGATGCTAGAGAACAACCCAGAATCCATCCAAATGATGCTGATAAAAATATGACTAAACTGAAAATTGCTACAAATTACAAGCTGCATACTATACTGTCAATTCAGCGAACCGCAATGGAGAACATTTTGCTTAAGGCTTTTCTGTTGACTGTATTTCATGCATAACAACATGCTCTCCACCAATCCATGACTTCTCAGACTGGCATCATTTTAAAAACGACTCTAGCATATACATATATAGGGGTTTTCAGAGTAAACCAGCTGATATTCCCTGCACACTATGCCTCTCCAGCTCACACAGAATTGCTGATGATTATGCAAGTTGAAAGATCCAGGATAGCAGTGTGTCTGAAACATGAAGCTGTGGTTGTCCATGTCAGCATGGCCAACAAGCGATCACTAGCAACACTCTTTCCCATTTACTGTCATGACTACACTTCCCTACACTCATGTACTGTTAAGACTACACCACACTGATTTTGACATATAAGCAGCACACATGAAGTAATATTGATTGATAGTGACTTGTTATTGCGCTTTCATTTCTACATCAAAATTGATTTAGCAGAGGCTGCGACATCCTGAGTTTTGGTCCCTAGTATGGGTCAAGCTAAAATAAAAACACTGGACCCGGCACTTCCCACAATGCGAGTCAGCCTTTTGTAAGATCCCTGTAACAAGTAGACATATTTCAAAATCCCCACCCCTAGCAAAAAATATTGTGACTGTGATGAAAATAACGTGCAATTTAGTGCTTAAAGGCTTTAAGCAACTTCTAGCAACTTTTTTGTGCAGTAGCGACTTTGCATTGAAAAAAAAAACTGGCAACACTACTAGGTCTTTGTAGCACTTCAGATAATGTTTCGATTCATGCCACCAGTGCTCCACCCAACAGTGTCTTACAACAAAATCTCTTCCCCCTCCTTTACAGGTTAGTCACGCAATGTGTCTTTCAAAAACAGCGTATAACTCTGGGGCTGTTTGGTTGCTCAAGTTGGAGGCCATGAGCAGGAAGAAAAAAAACAGCAGCACGCGGATAATCCCTGGGTCTCATGCCACACTCTTTGTGTTGCAAGATTTTTTCCTCTCTCACGCACAGATGCTAAAGCAACACTCAAACACACTCTTTGGTATCTTTAAATGAAATCATTTCTTATGAGTGATGTCCACCACATGTTAATCAGGATGTCAGATGGGGTTGTCTCTCATAAGCAGCAGCTTACAACTGAGTACAGATTGTTTTAATGCAGCTTAAGTCAGCCATCCATTAGCCTCTCCATCCAAACCTTCAGAGCTAATGGGAGAATCAAATAATCAGAGTTAAGAGGCTCGGAAGACACATCCACCTGCATCGTGGATAATGTTGCACTCGCAGCAACATTAATGCACCGCTCTTGATTCCTGACCCCTAACCATTGTTCCCTGAGGCACCTTCATTATCCTATTGATGTGATGTGAACAGGTTGGTGTTTTACACAGACTGGACATATTAAAACCAACATGCCCACGGATGTGGCGAATAAGTGTCAGAGGCAATTAGAGCAAATTCACAGGTACACTTCTGATTCATTACGGAATTATCATTGTCATTGACCATTTAGCGGCGCCATAAAAATAATCACACTCCATTATGGGCAATATTGTGGTGAAGCTAGTTAGTATGCCACAGCGAAGTGAAGTGAATTTGTTTATTTACGGCTGGCTGGCTTTTGATTACTCAACATTTGACAAGAACAAATTCACAGTCATGCCAATTTTCTTCGGAACCATCCAGCGTGATAAAGACAACAGGGCTTTGATGGATTCTCTCAGGGGACTGATCATGTCAGCCAGATAACAGAACACTTGTTAAAGGACACATACCGCTTCTTTTGAACACATTTGATTAGGTTTGTAAATTACTTGCATTTCCTTGTGGAGTTGCCTTCAGGACGGGCAAATGGAAGTCAGATTGTGATTTCATCTTCTCATGCAATTACAGTGACTAGTGTTTCTCCGCATACCGTTGACTTTTAGGAAAACCGGCATCACTACCAAATACATAAGTGTCCTATAATGCTGACAAATAACCCCCAGTGAAGTGAAGGCAAAACTAGCTGCTTTAATGGAAGAATCATGCAGCCTTGATGTATTATGACCAAATAGCATATGAATCAGGCAGGGAAACAGAGAGTGAATTAGCATCGGGACAGGTCTCCTCCCCCAGCCTTCCGCCAGCCTCCCATCATTCATTATGATGATCTATGGCTGCTCTTTATGCCCTGACTTGATATTTCAGACGCATGCGAGGTGTGGATCATTAGGGAAAGCTTTTACCATTAATAAGCAGACATTGTTTACATGACTAATACTCCAAGAGGCAATGAGGTTGAAGCATTTAGAGCAGGGCATTCATCTTCCCCACACCAGTAACTATCACACAGATGTTATTGATATTTACAGGGATATACTAAAAAAAATAACGTCTGGAGTGGACAGACTTCATCATGTTAGGAGATGTTTGAGGAAGGAGGGGATGGAAGGAAGGAATCAAGAAAGAAAGGAAGGTAAGGAAGGATGGAAGGAAGGTTTAGAGTTGAAAAAGAGTTGAGTAGGTGAATCAGAAAAATTCCATGTGTGGATTTGTTTGATGAAACCATATACGGGACAAAACATAAATCTCAGTACCAGATAAGTGTATAGGTATCTGAGTATGTTTGGAGGAAGGAGTGACTTGGGTTGGGCTGTTTGCTCAGGGAGTTAAGTCTTTGCTGCTGTTCTTATCAGACCAATGAATGTCTAACCAGCGGCAAACAGGCCGCAGTGCTATCAGCTCGCTAAGATACCAAGCAATAAGTCAAACTGTTGAGTTGACCCGTGAGTATCCACACATGTAAACACACACGTATTTATATGTGGGGACAAATTAAAGGATAATATAGGTGAGATATGTGGTGTAAGGTGAAATAAGTGAGTGAAAAAACACTGAACTGGTTTGTTTTGTCAATTATGTTTGGAAATGCAACTTCAGGGAAATTGAAGAGAGGCGGTCTGAGTGGAAGCTGTTTGTACAAAAGGTTTCCCCATCCTTAACCAAGCACTTTGAGTGAGTCCTAAACACACCTATAAAAACATTTGTTATGCTTTAGTTGCTATATGAGTGGGTGTCTTATTGCGAGAGCGGATATAATGGGGAAATGCTTTCATTGAACGTTTTGTTGTAATGTTGATAAAACAATAGTTTGATGGCTGTGAATATTACGTAAACTACAGGCTGTGGTCTTCCCAGTCACCAGAGCTCAATCCTCTCGAGCACCTATGGGAGATTTTGGAGGTACATGCTAGACAGAGCTCTCCACCACCTTCATCAACACACCAAATAATAGAATATCTTTCAGAAGAACAGTGTTTCATCCCTTTCTTAGACTTCCAGAGACCGTAGAAAGGACCACTGAAGCTGTTCTGGTGGCACACGGTGGCCCATGTTGGTTTTTCCTTTAATTTGTCACCCATCTGTACACACACACATGCACACACAGACACACAAACACAAACTAAGCCATATGCTGAGTGATGCTGGCACTAATTAAAAGCTCTTGGTGAAAGGTTAGGGTAAGCAGATGCATCACTTGACCTTTTCCAAACATCATCATAACATAATGACCAAAAGGGAGTGTGAGTAAACAGACATCAACATTAGCATGTTCTGATGGTAACACGGATGAGGTGGGGCACTGCCGATGACAAACTGGGTACTGACAATGCTTCAGCAAAAGGCAGGAGTATATATATATATATATATATATATATATATATATATATATAAAATACATGAACGTTTTGCAGCATAAACGCTAACAAGTCAGTCCAGTCACAGAAAGATCAGTGCTCCCATGTATAGGCTGTGTTGTATTTGCCAGGCGAGGAGGCCTTAAAGACCGGGGACTGGGAACGCACAGCCATCAGGCTTACACAAGGCACTTCTATCGTCTCTGTGTCTGTAACTGTGTTAAATTGCAATTATGTCCTTGTTCATGCTGTAATAGAACAGGGCATAGGGGAGAGTGGGGGATGGACGCTGAGGTTGGGGTGGTGCAGGAAGACCACAGAGGTGAAGTGCCTTGTCGGGACACACTTATGATTCCTAATATTCCTGTAGAAGCTGACAGGAGTTGGAGACAGTTATTTTCTGCTAACCGATTGCTGGAGTCATCGATGACTGATGACAGCGGAGATGTGTCCTTCCACCCTATGGCTTATTGAGATTAGCTTTTAGGCCCGCCTCCATGCCTCAGACCCAACCAGGAAAAGAGAGTGGCTTAACTTGTCATCCCTTTAGAGAACGATGTAATTAACAGGCTCTGATGAGCAGCTCAATCTCCACAGACAGGAGGAGATTGGCCTGGTTTTTGGAGAAGAGGTGGAGAGTGTGAGTTTGTGTGTGTGTGTATTTGTGTGTGTGTGTGTGTGTGTGTGTTTGTGTGTGTGTGTGTGTCTGAAAGAGAGAAAGAAATAGAGAGGAATAGAGAGAGGGAGAGAAAAGCACCTGGCAAATGTGTGCAACATCCCTGATGCTGACTTGTCCTTGAATGCAACCTTGTGTGTTTTCCTCTGATTTCTCTTGTATTTCTCATAGACTTATCGGTTTTAGTTGTTATTCCATTCATTTAATATTATAATTTGTTGGTAGGTTTCAATTTAATATAAAATTGTGGCAGGAAAACCCCAGATATCTGCCAACAGACGCTTACCAGTGCTGTTACCACAAATTTTCAAATACAAATTGACAGATCTGGAAAGGACAAGATAGCATTAGCTTGTTGACTTGTTGGAGGGATAGAGAGGAACTGGGGAGTGCTATCGTCAAGGCTCCGGTGGTGCCAGAGAGCAGTGCTGCACTTCCTCCTGTGTCCCCAGGGGATAAATATTTGAAGCAGATTATCTGCGTTATTTCTGTCTCTACCGATGACGTTGGCTCTTAACATCAGAGGAAACACTTTCACACACGGGAAGAGCGTTTCATCCGGAATGCTATATTTTTAAATGGCAGTAGTGATGTGGTGCTAAAGCAGTTTAGAATGCATGGTTACACACTACATGCTGCACTTCCAAACAAACCATGTCATCATCACGACACATATATGTTGAAGCACAATTTTATGAGCTGTATAAGAAATGCCTGTATGTGTGAGTGTGCTATAGTTAATTGCTGAAATAGTTAATAAGCTAACTAATACTGGTAAATAAACATTTCAATAACATAACAATGTTTTTTTTCTTAAATACCATAATCATATGGTAAAAAAGTGATACAGGGTTGAAGGAATTAGCAGCTGATCCTTCTGTATCAATAAAGAGCAAACAAATGCATTACCAAACTGATTTTAAAAATCTCTCACATGAAAACATTACAATATGTTTTAGGATTTGTAGTCTGCTTTCTGAATTTGAATCTGCTTTCTATGAAGAAATAGAATGAAAAGTGCTTTGTTTGTTCTGTGGATTATCCAGAAAAAAAACTGGGCCACTGTTTCTGGAAGGAGATTTGCTGGAGTTGCTTTTGAATTTTTAAAAAGTACTTTTAATGTTGTTTAATGAGCATTTCAAAAGAAGTTTCATTCACCTGGATGTATGGATGGATAGATGGATGGATATGGATGGATGGATGGATGGATATGGATGTTGGATGGATGGATGGATGGATGGATGGATGGATGGATGGATGGATGGATGGATATGGATGAATGGATATGGATGAATGGATGGATGGATGGATGATGGATGGATGGATGGATGGATGGATGGATGGATGGATGGATGGATGGTTGGATATAGATGATGGATGAATGGATGGATGGATGGATATGGATGGATAGATGGAGGGATGGATGGATGGATGGACAGACAGATGGACAGATGGATGGATGGATGGATGGATGGATGGATGGATTGATGGATGATATGGATGTTGGATGGATGGATGGATGGATATGGATGTTGGATGGATGGATGGATGGATGGATGGATGGATGGATATGGATGTTGGATGGATGGATGGATGGATGGATGGATGGATGGATGGATGGATGGATGCTACTGAGATTTGAGTAATGTTGTTGCCCTGGTAGAAGCAGAAATCTATTCTGGGCAAGTGAATAAAATTCAGTTCCTTACTGGAAAAATTGTGCAGCTAAGCCACCATTTAATTAAATCAAGAAAATCATCCTTACATTTGTTTTTTTTACATTTTGTGATTCAATATAGGGAATGTCCCTGAAACTGTCTGGCTTTCCTGCATCCAATCTTCTGATGATACCATTAACCCAACCTCATTTGAAATTCAAAGAGGATGGGTGGACGATTCCTCTTAGTAATCTGTCAATATAGAGACAGTGGGAGCACTTAGAGGGATACAGAGTTGGAAAACAGTGGAAAGTGTTCAAACAGGGGCCTGACCTAAAGCGCTTCCAGTCATGGGGGTCTTAACCTACTATGTCATTGTTCATTACTAATTTGCCATGAGGATTTTACATTGCTGATGAATGAAGTGAGTTTTTGTTTTAGCTCAGGTAGTAGGTAGTAACAGTGACCCAGTGTCTGAGGGATTTAAACAACAGTACGAAAAAAAAAGCCAGTGTCAGATATCTGAGTGTGGGGAAGATATCTAAAAAGGTAACAGGGAGTGAAATGGTTGCTGGGATGAACTAATCTGCAATAGACTGTGCAAACAACCCAGAATTACCACAGTGTCTTTCTGACACAGGATTTCTGCCCCTGCTACTCATACATTTCACAGACATTTACATCCGTCATGGGTGAAATATGAACTGGCAAGCTGGGGAATAGAAACCCGGGGAACCGAAAGAGAAGTAGACATAACAGTAATGTATCTATGTAATCCTGGCTCCAGTTGATCTTAGTGCTGTATCTTTTTGAATGCACCATCACAAAAACACATCTGCCATTCCCACTACACAAGCCACAAGCCATATGTGACATGCTTAGCTTTTCGTAGTGCGTGGGAGTTTGCTTATCTCTATTTTCTATGTGTCTCTGAGTGGATGGAGAGCTCAATCCAGCAGAGAGGCCAGGCTGAAGCAATAACTCCTCACCAACAATAGATGGACAGCAGAACACTTATTAAATGGGTTCAGTGTTGAGTCCTGTGTTTCATTGAACCACTTGTGTAGACTCTTGAACTGATTGCACAGCATTAACTGGACGTTGAACTCTGATTTAGTTTGGCCTGAAATAAGAAAACACATTCTTGTCTGTAAATCAACTTTACAATTACAATTTACTGTATGAAGTCATCAATAAAGATGCCTTCTGTAAGTGGATAAACCAAAAATGGTATGCAGCTTGCCAATGTTATTGCACGACTTAAGTGACTATATTTTACAGTTTTAAGGATGCAATAAATGAAGGCTGCAGTAAGAGAATCACACTCAGAGATTGAAGATATTAATTAACAGCTCCAACCAATATATATGTATATATATATACATATATTTTATGTCAATGCTTTTCAATAATTATTCCTACCATAGCTATGATCTTATATCATCAAGCAGGTTACCTTTCTACTTTCATGCATTGCTCTCTCTGCTCTCTAACATCCAGCTGTGTCCACACACAGCTGCCATTGGAAGAGAGGTGCATGCATTTAGTGAGAAAGGACAATGTGTGAGGAGTGAACAATGGGAGGGACTGACTCACTCCATCTTTGTAGATGAAATGATATATTGTGTTTCTAAGTTGTGAGCATGCAGCATGTATTCATCAGACCACAGCACAAGTTCAAAGCTCAACAAGACTGTAAAGACAAATATTAGGAGACAGAGTTCCCATTAGTGTCAAACTTTGCAGTGTGAACAGGCTCTTCTGCTGAAATACGGTGGAGTCTTTTCACTTGGCATAAGCTTGTTAAAATACATGTGCACCTTTATGTTGATTAAACTCCTTCTAACTCCCTCTGAGGCATTTGTGGCTCTTTCACCATAGCACCTTGTACATTGTTGTAGATCTCTGAATTTCTGCACACAGCTATTTCTGCTTCCCCTGGGTTGCAGGTGCCCTGTAATCTTTGCGGTCCCCCAGTGAGCCCTCAGTGCAGTGTGCAAATTTGCAAACTGTGAATCAACAGTGATTGTACACAAAAAAAAAAAAACTTTTCATGAGCAACTGTTTTTGACTATTTTTATGGGCATTGTTTCTGAGCAGGTACAACTTTTTGTTTGTATATCGTTGTCTTCACACTACCTCTCTCTGGGAGTTCTGGCTGTGGGTTAATATTAGAAACTTAAGGACGGGGAGATTTTGTATAAACTTTCAGGACAGGAGCTCAATTGCTTTACCCACAGTGAAGTCAATATTCTCTATACTTTAACGATAACTCAACACATTAAGTGTGTGATATAAAATTGTAATGTATTGCTGCACTGTGTCTAAGACTATTGAGTATAAAAACTAGAAGCAAACCGAACCATGTTTCCGTTCACGTCTTAATGCCACACCTCATTAACCTTCCTCCGCCTCCATGACATCATCCTGTCTGGGAGTGAGGTACGTGATTGACCTTCAGATATCGTCCGACATTACACTTTACCCATTATCTCCCCTCCAGTGCAACCCAATTGAAAAACCTGTATCAAAACCTGTGTCATTGAAGCAATATGACATGTTTGTATAATACATGGAGCTGTGTCTCTCTCGTCTTTATGGAAACAATGGTTTTCAATCCACCTGGCCAACTCTGGTTCCTTATTGTTGGGATGAATTTCCCCATTTCACTCAGTGCTGAAGAGACACTTCCAATCTTCTGCTATGAATTCAAAACTCCTGAAAAAGCGCATCACAGATATATACTATTCTCATCTGTCGCCACTAAAAGCATGTTCAGCCTGATTCTTATTTCAAGGAAGTGCATTCCTCCTGCATATAAATGCTATTCAAAGTGAAGCCACAGGGACATATTTTCTTTATTTACAGTCTTTTCTGAGCGCTGGAACTTTGACCCGTGTACGTGTTGCTATTTATTACTTACAATGTTAGTGAAGAGTTCAATATTCCCTGTGTCAATAGTACATAAATGTCTCCATTGTTGATTTAAGTGTAATAAAAACAGTTAAACTCGAACCTTTACGGACGAGTGACCCTACAATGTGATCGTGACAAGACAGATCGGGTTTTGTTTCTGTTGGTGAAGTTGAATGGTTCCAATTTTATTTTTTATTTTTATTGCAGCATCGGTACTATCATCATATGTGTGTTCCATTTAATTGGTTTGTAAAGAAAAGGCTTCATTATAGGTGTGTTGGATGCATCCAGCTGATGTCCTTCAGTTACCCTTCATACGCAGTCGTACCACTCTCATTTCAAATCATAAATTTCACTTTACCTGGATTTTAGCATGCTGCCAGTTGCTGTTGCTTTTTAAAGTGTTTATGCAACACATAAACGCACAAACACACACACACACACACACACACACACACACACGCACGCACGCATACTAGAGTGTACTTATTAGTCATTCTGTCATAAAAGCAGTGTCAGCATGAACAATAAACACGGCTCATCCAAAACAAGGCTTTTGTCTGTCTAAAAGAAATACTGTTGGCAGGCAGCGCCAACAATGAATTAACCAAATAGGCCACACAAGAGAGAGAGAGTCACACACACTATACTGTACCACATGTCTGACTGCCTATCTGTCTGATTATAGTGGCTGATAAAGAGAGAGATTTGCCTATCCTCCAGACCATCTGAAGCTAAAACAAATAAGGAGATGTTGGACAGAGACAAAGGGGGGAGGGGGCAGGGTAAGCATACGGAAGACCAATTAAAGACAGACTAGGTAGGATTATGAGGAGAAGGTGGTGAGTGATGATGATGAGGAGGATGAGGAGGAGGAGGAGGAGGAGGTGGATAAAGCAGTAAAAACATCAATATTTGCTTACTCCTCCATATAGAGGTGACAGGGTGAAAGGCATTGCTATGCAGGTCAAAGAAATTATATTCATGATGTAAATATAAACAAGGGCAGGAAGGAAGGAGGAAAGAAAGAAAGAAAGGAGAGGAGAGGAACGGGTGGGCAGTGTCTGAGAGAAACATGTCGTGGTCAGTCGTCCAACATTGCTCAGCCATGAAATCCTAACTCAGGGAAATATGGACATTTCACACACCTATGAGCAGTAGTGAAGTATCCCCTGCTCTGATGTTCACACAAAACACAGAGAGACAGTTCAGCCCAAGACCAGATGGTTCAAAATTTTCACACACACACACACACACACACACACACACACACATACGTAGACACCTAGTGCTGCTGAGCCTGTGGTGCGAGTCAAATTTTAGGGGTTTGCATGTCTAGACGCCGCGCAGACGGAGGCAGACCGGTTCCAGCGGCAGGCAAGTGTCCGGATGCATAATTAACAGGCTGGTTTGGCACCTGACAGCCTCAGAGGTCACGGTGTCCTCTCCATTAGCCGGGCGCCAATCAGCCTGTGGATCACCTGAGCACGTCCTTGTCCCACTAGCAGATTGCCCAGAGGACATCAGTCACATTATACAGCCCAATCAGTGGCTGGGACTCACACAAAGGCCCGAGCAGAGACAGCTAGAGATAGAGTACAGGGGTGATGTGTCCCAAATGAAGCTGAGCTGCCACTCAGGGCAGATGGGGGACAAGACGAAGCACACCCTGCACAAGGATATGACCTGCAGAGGCATTCCTGCAGTGGGGCAGATCAAAACAAGACCAGACAGATGAGCACATACTGGCTCAGCCCAGGTGAGGGTGCCTGTGGCAATTAAACTGGTTTCTATACTCAGAGCTGGGTATATTCATATGTCTCTTAAATCAGATTTGCTGCAGTAATTCCACTGATGGGAGCAAATGTGTTTCTTTTAAATGTCAGTCCCTTGCAGGTCAGTGTAATTCTGTTTCTGAAAATGCCACAGCAGGTGTCACCAGCTTTAATTCATCTTGGACATTCTGTGGCATTTTGTTGAGACGTGTTGAATAAGTTTTGCGATATCAATTAACAATAAAAGATTACATGAACTTTTGTTTGAGGACCTGGACCCAGCCTCTGCCTGTGACCGGACGATAGGATTTAAAGTGGGAACCGGCACCTCTGTCGTCACCGTCACACCAGTTTTGCTGCAGTAATACTAAATACTTAACTTAGCAATACCTTCGGTTTGATGGAAGTTCTAAAGCTACTTCAGGCGACTCACCAAACAAACCATTTGTTCCCACTCAGATTGCAGCTCTAAATCTCTGGGCTCCCATTGACCTGGAACTGGGCCTCAACACAATGCTGAAAGACTCCTTTGAGAGGGCCAGTACGGCAAGGAGGGGTTTGAGGGCAGGGAAGCCGGGCTGGGGTCCTGTGAGTTGAGAGTTCCTTAGCTCCTGTTTCCAAGCTTAGAGTGATAGGCCCAGGCCCCTCGGACTCTGTGAATTGAGCTCTAGACAGGTCTCACAAAACTAGATGTGCTAACACAGGGCCTCCTTCAGGACCACAGAATGACTGCTTTCATTTGGCAGGCCTATTGTCTTACTTTAGAAAGCTGCTATTTGACTTCTGATAGGCAACAGTGCGGTGGGTATGTGGTATTGTTGTGGCTCAACTGAAGGCTTCCTTTTGAGCTTTGAAGCTGTAATGACATTACAAATTCAACTTTTGTCCCTTTCCATACTGTATCTGTTGCTTTGAGTTAAACTAATGTAACCGCAGACTGATTCAGATTTGAAAGTTCAATTCTAGTTAAGGAGCTGTAATTGAAAAGCACATTTCTTGAAACAAATACCCTTTTTACACCCAACTTTTTTTTTTTTTTTTTTTTAAACACAGGTTTAATTCACTAAAGCTGATTGCCTCCTTTCTTATTGCCAGTAGACAAGTTCACCTCTCTGTTTTTTTTCCTGGTGTGTCACGTTCGACACCACGAACACGCTGGAACATAGGGTTGGTCAACAGAGGTCAATAGAGGGCAGTTACCATTTTACGACGGCTACTTTCTAATGTCTTTAACTGTAATCTCTTCAACTCCTCAATTCAACTACGACTGAACAATGTTCGAGCGCTACCTCAACAGAGACGGGTGGATTTTGTGGGTGAAACGGCAAAGAGTTACAGAAGTTAGCATGTCCACCCCAGTGTCACGTTTCTAGCACTGCTGATTGAGCCGATAAAAGCTGTGACTACTGCAGAGTCATCTGGCCTGGGAATGAATGTCAATTGTACCCTTTCCCACTGAAGACAAAAGCCAGATGTTAGTGGGTGTTGGTGGGGCTTTTGTCCAGTGTGAAAGGGGTTTAATACAGACCTTTGGGTTCAGTGATCTCCTAAAGACAATGAACCAGCAGCTGTGATCAAACAACTTTTTTGTACCTTAGCAAGGGGTGAATTTAGTACCTGTCCTTATTACAGGTAGTACTTCCTGTAAAGCTGACTTAGGTTGTGTTTTTCTTGTTTCTTGACAGGTCAACTGTGAGCATCTTTGCCTACGGAGGGGGG
>NW_019524839.1:436890-488288 GCF_002814215.2 Seriola lalandi dorsalis | reverse complement strand
GGGGGGGGGTAAGTAACCAGGATAATATCTCTCTGTTCATGAAGTCACTGCTGCTGCTGTTCTTTCAGCTAGAGTAACTACCTACTATGCTACTCTAAGACAAGCTTTATTTGAATATTGTTATTGGAGATTTATTATGCAAATGCACTTCCCTTCCTTACCTTGACGTTTACTGACGATGATGGACATAACTGAAGGAAAGGTACCGATGTGCTGTAAATTGCATGTTTTAAAATGTCCTTATTTCCTCCAATAAGATTTTGCACATTACCTGTAGCTGTATCATTTACAATAATGGGAAGATACAACTTAAGAGATAAGAGAGTAAAATGATGTTTTAAGGATTGGTTTATGCTTGAATTAGTTCATACAATGTGTTGTCCAACTGAGCCCCACTGGAGGGTGTAATGAAAAACCGTCTGTTATAGAGAGGGGGGGATACATTATATATATCATTTTTAGGGAAAACAGTCATTCCTGACAAGCATTCTGAGTGTTGCACTCGGTTGCTGACGTAAAAAGTGACAGAAATAGTTGTGTCAGTGATGAAAAAAGCGCTGATTCCTTTCTTACCTCCGCACAGCTGACCAGTCGCAGTGAACGTCAGATTGCTTTGTTTTGGGAAAGCTACAGAAATTGTTGGACACAGCCCAAGCTTGTTCTGAGGAAGATGCCCTACTGCTATCATTATCTGTAATCCACTAACTAGTTCATATTTACAGGTACCAGTGTTACACTTGTAGCAGCAGCTAAATGGACCACTTTTTTTTTTTTTGCAGTGTAGCGGCTGTATATGACTTGTATCACTCATGGACCAGGTGAGAACAGGATGACGAAAGACTTAGATGCTGAACCTCTAGAACTGTGACTAAACTAAGCTGGCTAAATCTAAAATCACATCTCTTTCTCTCCATTTCAGCATTCCATCCACACTAAGTTGGCATTTTCATACCCAGTACTGAGCTTTTTCAAACACACTGCTCAAAGATAAAAACTGGGAGAGCCCTTCTGTCCTGATTTAGGGTGAACTGATAAAATAGAAAGGAAACACTAATTTATGTCTGCTCACACACAGGTGCTATGTGGTAGTAATAGCAAGAACAAACCTTTCTACCACCTCTAAATCTTTCTGTGACCGCCCATTGATTAACACCTGAGCGCAGCAGGAATTAGTTAACTAATTAACAGGATACAGCCACCTGCTTTGACCAAATCACTGCTTCATATTCATTCAGTTGTCTGAAAACAGAAATGTCAGAGAGAACAACTACATTGTATTCAGCTCTAGTGAAACATCATATAACTGCTCATGGAGACCAGGAGGGAACAAAAGAAAGGTTTAAACCTGCCAAGAGTTGCAGAATTTATTGTTTCCGTCCGTCTCTTTAGCAGGTGATGGCTACCATATATTATTGTGTTGTTTGCCACTCAAAAGATTAAAAGAGAAAAGTTAAGTTGAGTAGAGAGAAGAAGAGTTTTAGATTTTCTGCTGTGGACAGAGATCTTTGTGAAACAACCTAAAGATCCCAGTGTCTCATTTTCACATACAAACTGTTTTCTGATTTATCCGCCTTTCTGTGGATGTAGTTTTGGATCTTTTCGCCCTTGAAGGCTTTTGTAAGCAAAAGTTCATCTTCCAGTGTGTAAAAATGTAACAAAGGTTAACAACAGCAATACAAGGCACCCCATTATCTATCCACACCTTTGTGGTAGCAGACAAACCCGTTCTGGACCTGTCAATGCTCACATAAGCAAAATCATCTCTTTGAGTAACAAAAGGAGAGTGGACCACACACCCCCTCTGGCCTCTGTGGCCTAGTTTCCCTTTGCTCCCCCAGCCAAGAGTTCTTCATAGAGTTCTACCCACGCTCCCATCCTACTTGTCTGTCAGCTACAGCTGAGATGTGGAGGTTTTGTTTCTAGTTTGAAAGTGTCTTTAATCCCCTCACAAGTCTGAAAGCAGTTGGCCGGTCAGTCTTGATCATGTGATGAAGGGTTGTTTTGTTCCTCTTTGAAGATATAGATGTGGATTAATGGTAAGTGCAGCCTGCAGGGCTTGGCCGTTAAAATGCATGTAAAGGGACAGTTCTGACAGAAGGATATGCTTCACTATAGAACGTAAACACTTCAATTTGCATGATAAAATTGTGTTTTGAACTTCTGATGCAGATGTGAATGTGAGGCCAATTGCAATTCTCTCTCATAGTTCAGGACATCATTTAAGTTGAGTGACTCTACTGAAGTCAACCAAGTTTAGATGCCTTCACTTATTCATACATGCTAACACACACACACACACACTCACACAGAAACACACACACACACACACACACACACACACACACACACACACACACACACACACAGACCAATTAATTGCCGTGGACGGTGCATTAACATTCCAATGAAGGGAACTGTCAGTCTGTAACATTTGGAGAGGGATGATCTTCTATCTCAAGAAAAACCACAACACGTAAAGACCAACATATGAATTCACAAAAGATCCATAATAAAGAACCAAGACACAACACTATCTCAGCAGTGCTGCACAAATTGACACAAGTTAAAGCAGAACCTTTCTTAACTTCTGCAATTAGAGAACAACTGAGATAAAGGAATAGTTGTTGCCTGTAGATTTAGCAGATTTATGCTAAAGAAACTTAAAAGCATGATATACATGTCAGTGAAAAAACAGCAAATGATGAAACATATGTTTCAATTAAATGATGATAATAGTTTCGTCAGGCCCAAAAATTTAAGGCTTTCATTCCTAAACAGAGATTCTGGTGCAGAATCATGGTTCATTGTTGTTTTTACAAGTTACTGCTATCTTATCGGAACAATTTAAAAACAATTTAAAAAAAAAAAATGCAAATATCAAGCATAATCTATTATCTATTATTATTAAGTGTTAAAAAATTCAAAATTAATAAATTATTTACTTTCTTGTCGAGAGTCAGATGTAAAGACTGGTGCCACTCTTGTAGCTGTGTGGTGAATATGATGCTACTGTGAGCAGCTGGTTAGCTTGCCTTAGCACCAGGACCGGAGAAAGGAGGAAAATAGCTAGCGTCCACGTCCAGCACCTCTGAGACTAATTAACATGTTATATTTTGATTCTTTAATCTAAAAGATTTCAAACTTCACTGTAAGTTGAAGGGGAGATGCAGAAATAAATACAGCGCAACATGAAAGTGACAGGTGTGTACCGATTTTCCCTTTCCTATAGTGTGTTATATATCTTTTTGTGCTCTTTTTGTGGTCGATAGAGTCGCAAGGCTCAAAGAACACACAAAATGGAGTGCCATTTTTCTAATTTGCATGAAACACCTCATTAGGGTCCAGGCATTACTTCCTAGACGTAATGACATCATTACGTCCCTCAGTGCAACCAACCTGCAAGCTTCGCTCGCAGCACAGCACACAACTGCTTGAAATGAAGGCCAGGAAACGTCTTGTAGCCGTGCCGAAAAGACACTGTTCTCAGTTGCCTGGAGTAATCTACGTTATAGGCTCTGGCAACGGCAGAACCACAAAGAACACAATGACTGGAACTCATTTTTACTACTGTTCCAAACATATTACCGGCACTTCAAGTACTGCTTCAAGTATTGACATGCTATATCTCGTTAACTCAGATAAATTATCCACAATTTAACCATTCGGTTCTTTTTCAGTAATCATGAGTACAAAAGTATCATTAATTCAGTAATTCAGATTTAGTAGCATCGTAAACCAGCAAGATGGCAAGGTTGAAAAACGAGTCTGATTGTCTGTCTATTCCTCAATTATTTAATTCCCTTTGGTCAGTAATTGTCCACAGATCAAAACAAACTCAAAGGGTTTTTTCTAAAAAGTTTTCCAAGTTATGTTCAAGTTCAAGATCGCACCCAAACTGATGAGGCAGAACCCAGGCCACTATACTAGCCACTATCGTTTGTTTACAGCTGTGCCAGACAGCAATACATGGGCAACACCCTTCAGAGGGGAGGGGGGGTCTTATAGAGCCCTGAGACAGAGGGTGAAAAGAACAGTATCAGATGTACAGTAAGAAAGACAATGTCTTTTTGGAACATTGAAGCATGTAAAGCTATTTTTCCCGACACCAAGAATAAAATGATGAACACCAAAAATGGCCATAATATGTCCTCGTTCAAACCCGATGCACCTGACTGCCGCAATTTGCACCACAATTGTACTCCGACTTGGAGTCATAACTCACTCAACTGAACACACAAACATAATATAATAAATTATCCTTTAAGGTATAAAGTTAGGTTCATTGTAAAGTTTAGCTTTTCAGAACAACAAATCATATATAAAATAGGTTCCTGGCTTGATGACAATGGATGTGATTGTACAAGATTTTACTTTCCACTCAAGGTTTACATGATGCCTGAATGACTAGTCTGAATTAATCTTAGATGATGAGGACACTTCATCCATCTAACTCTAATTTATCAATAACCATATTTTCCCTTTTGGCCAGGTTAAACTTTTAATAGAGAGCTTGATAATACTGAGTCAGAGAAAAGTGGACCGCTGTGATGCTAATGTGGCTGAAATGCCGTGGTGGAATAATTTATCATGTGTCATAAAACAATGACTTCTTTGGCCTCCTGGGGAAAAAAAAAAAACCTCCTCCTGCTTTAAAAAGAATGAGCACAGCTAAATAAACTGTTTATCAGCTATGTTTTGTCACAAAGTATCACCAATGTACTTTCATCACAACAACATTGCACCAGCTAACAGCCACCTTTCTGCTCTGTGACATGACTGTAGAATTCCTCATTTATTTCTTTGTGTGTGTGTGTGTGTGTGTGTGTGTGTGTGTGGCTTTGCTGAATATATGTTGTGTCACAGGATCGCCTCCTGGGCCAGGGCTTTATTTACTGACCGGGTTTGGTGTGTGTAGAGGGAACACAGCCGCCACAGATCACTACACGACCTTAATTATGTTATCAGTCAGCTCCGGGTGTAAATATCCCAGAAAACGTATTGAGCCCAGTGGGAAACATGCACACATCACAAACACACACACACACACACACACACACACACACACACACGCAGACACAGCAACTCACAAACTACGTCAAACGCATCCAGTCCTTTAGTCACCATCACTCACAATCTATTTCTGCCATCTGACTGATGTGTGTGTGTGATCAATATGTCTGAGGAGGTGCAGTGTACTCTTATTTACAATCTGAGCGTCTCACCAGGTCTCAGACAAAGAAGGGGGAGGACGACCGAAGAGGAAATTCAAACCTTGCTGCAAAAGGATAAGTATAAGGAAGAAGGGGAGACAGAGTTAGATAGATACACACTGGGTGAGGAAGAGGGAGAGATATGGAAAAAAAAGACAGTTCAATCATTGAACAAAGTAGCAGCTTCTCAAGGACTGCTTTAGGCAGAGCTGGTCTGTCACAGATTTAACATTTATCACACACAAACAGTACATGCACACTCACACACGCATACAGATATATCTTGACATACTTCAGTATGGGTAGGACTGTCAGAGTCAGTGTTGTTTATCCATAGTGAATATATGAAATATGGAGCATGGCAGCGTCAGGCGGCCCGGAGCAACAGAGCCTGTATCTGCGGGATAAATAAACGTCCTATGCCAGAGAGAGTTCAGGTTTGTTTTCAAAGGACACTCCAGCCAACACTGTTGTTTTGGCTCAGAGGACCTGCCTGGGCCCATGCAGTAATAATAACTCACTCTTGAGATAACTTTCGATATTTTCACCTCCTCCATAGAATAGCAAACAAGTGAGAAATATAAGGTATCACAGTGCCTTAGACATTCGCTGCTCCTTTGGAAGTCAAGAGTTCAGACCCCATTTTAATTACATTCAAGTCATTCACAATTTATTTCTGAAGTCCACTCTGCAGCTCAATAATGGAAATGCAGATTGAATACATTGCATATTTTTAAAAATGAATAAAGACATCATTGGCTTCTACCTGACACAACCTCTCCCTGACTTCCTCACAGTGAGAACATATCTGAAACGGGGTATTTTGTCTTTGTCTTAATGATGCGTATATTTGTCTCAGTGGTGGGTTCGTTGATCTGTAATCAGTATTTTAGTGTCACTGGCCTCGCTGCGGTGACAGAGTAATTACTATGTGTGTGACCCTCTCCCATCCTGTGCTGTCCTGCCTAATTGTAGTTGTCATCGCGACTTCCATTTAGCTCCAGATCCGAAGCCGCTGGATGCTGGTACACGCAGACTTAAGTCCCTTTTCACAGAGGGCACATCAGCAAGATAAATGTGTTTACTAATAACTCTTCCACAGCTTCCATTCAGGCTGTTCAGTGCCTGCTGGCTGGTGACTCACTCTCATCAGCACAGGACAGGCAGAGGTGTGATATGACAGTGATGTGTAGATTGGTGTGTATAGCTTGTAACAAAAGGAAGTGATGGAAGGTTTTTGTGATATTTATAAGGGAAATTTGGCACAAAATTATACAGCTATGTAACAGACTGTGCTCATTGTATTTTCCACACACAAATCTGACAACAGTGCTGTGCACAGTGATGCTTTATAAGAGCTGGTGCAAAGTTCAGTTCTCACAGATTAGAATTAGTGGTTCACAATTTTGAACAAGTTTTCGTTCATTTCTGCTCTGAAATATTCCTTTTCAGTAGAACTTTCTCCAACTCATTCTTTCCCAGCCCCCAGTCACTGACACGTCCCAAACTAAATGAATTACAATCAATTTATACAACTCATCCGTTTAAATTTTATTAATGCTTAAAGTTTTGTATAATTGAGGGCGTAACGTTTGAATGAATTGGAAATAGCCAGGAGTTAGGCGGTGTCAGGCACTGCCAAGATATCAACAGCCAAGCAGCCCACTCTGAGCTTCAAAACCGCTCTTAAGAAACCCATGGGTGACATCACAGAGACATCGCATCCATCTTTATATACAATATGTGATTACAAAGAATCAATGACAGAGATGACTTTTAAAAGCCAAGAAAAACCAGTGTGAGTATATGTTTTACCTGGGTCATGATGGGTCATAACACAGGACAGCTCAAAACAGATTGGTTTACAAATGTGATTTAGCTCTAGATACATATTTTTATTATGCAGAAAGTGAAAGAAGAGATGCAGTAAAGGTAAACTATTCCTTTCAAATTCGTTGCCAACGTGATTGACGTTCAGAATTGTTTTTTCAGACCTGATTGGCACAGTTACAGTCTGCAGTGATGTCCTCTGACCATCTATCTGCTCATCATGACTGAGGTCTAACAGCAAAATGTACCATTAAACCTTGTGATTATATAAAGAGCCTTACATAAAGCCAGGAACTAGCTAAAAATACAGAACCCAGTGGTCTTAACCCTATATATAGGTCTGCCAGTGCCAGTGAATTATTCAATACAAGTGAAGTCTGACAAAAAAAAAAAAAATAGACAAATTTACGCAACAACTCAACTCAAGTACCCTGCCTGCCCGCCTGCTGAGATTTGAGGTCACCACTGTAAAGTGGTTTGAGCAAAGTTTGCAGCTGTAGTTTTTAGTAGGCAGTAAAAGGCAGGGAGAGGAGAGGCAGAACTGACGATAAGCAGGAGAATCTGGCTGTGAAAAATAGATAAAAGACGGATTCATGCTTTGTTTTCATTTTTCTGTTTGGTTCACTTTGCTCTTTGTAATTTAGTTTATCTATGATGCTGCTGATATGAAAACCCCTTTGCATCCTACTCTATGACCCCCAGGTTTTCTGGAACAATGAAGAATACATGTTCAATTCTTTTTTTTTTTTTTTCCATTTTCATCTTCAGAGAAATGGACAACAGCAGAGGGAGATGTGTGCTCTCAAAGTAACTGCTTGACCTTGCTGCACTGGGGAATAATTCATCAGCTGTTGGCATATTCTCAGCATGAGCTTTCTTTTATGCAAACATGAAGCTGTGGCCACAGGCCACCATGCCACAATGATATTGACTCATAAACACACATACACACACAGTGGAAACTAATCACTACATATTTACCTGAACATTTGAACCTTTAAACAGAGATACACAAGTTATCTTTCCAGCTCTCATTCTTTCTGTCTCACATATTCTGAGACATATAGGCAGATGAGAGAAGGCCACTCCTTTCCCCATGCCTTGTTTTTGTTTTTTATTCAGCCACAGTTAAAGATCCTGTGTTTGTCTTCTTAAACTGGCATCGCGGCACCTCAGCATTAAAGTAAAAAAAAAAACCATCAAATCCCAACACAAAACAGCAGAAAACCTGTTCCTTCACCACACTGATCATGCAACAAGTTCAGCTAGTGTTGTCTATGGGTTTGAGAATGTGCTTTTGTGAACAGCGAGTTGACCCTGGATTTGTGTCTCATGCCCAGAGGGGAGTTGATGGATGGGATGAGTGGTAGACCACTTGGCCAAACTTGAAAGCTGTCTTGCTTGGAGCCCGGTGGGTCTGTTTGTCACAGCTTAGAACACTCTGTTTGACTCTGTTTGGATGTACAGTACGAGTGCGTGTGTGTATCCCTGTGTGAATGGGTGTTTGTGTGCATGCTAAGATCCTGGCATGACTTTCCTCTACAACCAAACCACAGATTGTGGATATAGAGAGGTCCCTTTGATCTAGTTTGTGGCAGTGCAAATGAGACATCCAGGGGAGAGTCTAGAAAGGAATAGAAACAGTTCCCTTCTTCTCTTCATGTGACTGACTCTGCAGGTAATGTTTGGCATGCTCTTGATAATTTAGGCATAATGGGAGCATACTATAAGTCTCGATACAGTGAAGTGAAACAACCCTTTGATGTAGTAGGTTTAACGTATTCACTGCAGTAGTAAGAGTCCACAAATTGCTAAAAGTGAGTGAGCCTAAAAAAGTGTCCATTGCTGTATAAAAGTATCTTCAAGAGATTTTGGGAGAAAGAGAAAAAAACATTTCAGGAACATTTTAGGAACCATAATGGTTAGCAGAGTGGGCAATCCACTGAAAATTTCCATCTGGATCTCATCACAGGGAGGCAGAGTGGCTTGCTCTTACTGCGGTGACTGAACTCACCACACACACACACACACACACACACACACACACACACAAACCCACACACACACACACACACACACACACACTCACAATGACTCATCATGGAGAGGAAAGGGAAGTGGTGTGCAGCTAAAACATGTATAACTGTACCTAAAATTAATTGTTGTAGCCTAAAAAACATAGTTTAAAAGTCAAGCTAACCACGCACGGACATTCCTCTGTAGGGCACAGCCCCATTGATATACATTGTGGCTGCCAATGTGTAACATGCAACTGGCACACAAGTGCTTCATTCAGACTTTCACAATAGGAAATTAGAGTTCGGCTCTTTAGGCTTCAGAGAGTCCATTCCAGCGATTCTGGTGTATTTTAACATTTATACACTGGCTTAGGTGTTAGCTTCAGGCTAGAAGCAGATTGCTAAAATGAGCAGCTGAGGGAAAGGATAGAAAAATGAGACATTACCCTTAAATCTCTTCTCTCAATCTTCTTCAAAAGTAGTAGCTTTCTTCCCTCTACTTCACTCTCTTGTATCCTTCAACTGCCCTACCTTTCTCCCTCCAGCTAAATTACTCCTACCTTAATCCTCATTAAAACCATTTTGGAATATATCAATTATGGCAAAGATTTAAAAACACACACACTGGTTTTTTGCCTGGTGCAAATTCTATCCCCACAGGCCGCTGAATGCTTGCTGAAACCATGAGATCCAGTGGCTCTGTAGCAACCCAGCTATTTATTGACCACCTGTTATGTTGGCTCTACACGAAGCATAAAAATAAACTTGTATATTTTAATGAAAGACTGATTTTGTATGGAGAAAAAAAGATTACTTTGTCTCATAAAAATCATGGGCAGCTATGCTTTTAAGTGTACCCATCCATAGCATTTTTGACAACAACGTTGCATGCATACCTACTTACATGTATATGCACATGCACAATACATACGAGAAGAAACTAAATATAAATTCCACTGTGTATTCCTCTGGGAGCTTTAACAGAAACATTTGTCCTTACTCAGAAGGTGGGGGCTGCAGCCACAGAGAGGGATAGCTGGTATAAGTGAACATTTATCAGGAAGAAATTAGAGAACAGAGAACAAGACAGGTGGAAAACATCGACTCTGTTTGCTCTTTACCCAGCCACTTGACTTCAAACTACGCACTCTGCTCTCCTTTTTTTTTTTATAGAATCCCTCACAGAAAGATAAGAGAGAAGATAGAGGGGAAACACTACATTAAGCTTGCAGAGAAGGCAGAAGTCTATGCTATATGGAAGAGGCAGTAAAATACGCTTGAGAAAGAAGAGGAGGAGAGATGCTCTCCTCCTCAGCCACAGCACGTCCCTGACAGAAATATAGTTGTATGGATCATCAAAAGGTTCCATCCCACTCACTTCCTGCTTGCTATAATTAGACCTGTACTCTCTGCTAGTACAGACACTGGTCTGAGGTCAGTTTGAGAGCTTTGCCTTTACAGAGTGAGGAAGTTCTTCAGATATAGCATCTCATGCCTCAGGCAGTGTTTATCTGGAGTGTGGGACCAGCTAGCTGACGGGAACCTGGGGGATTCCAGATCAGTTCTGGCCAGCAGTCATTAGGAAGTTAGGAGAGCTGTAGTGTGAGGTGGAAAAACACTCAACTAGCAACCACATGGTCTCCATCACACAGACCTGATCTACCCCCCCCCCCCCCCCCCCCTTTTAAAGAGAGAATAACAGCCCAACAGTTTGGAAAACCAACTGTGTGAGCTACAGAAGAGTAAATTCCCATGTATCTAGTGTGACTCTGCATGTGTGTATGTATGTGCATGTACGCATGCACGCACTTGTGTGTGAGAGAGAGAGAGATGGAGTTGAGGTTTTTCTATAGAGCGAAAGCAAACAGTCCATAAAGAGGCCCTGCCACTCTCCCATTTCAATGTAAATGAGTCTGACTCTGTTAGGGGGTTAAAGAACTCTCTAGGGGCCTGGCGACTACCACCGCTGGGGTCACACATGCACATGCATGCACACACACACACGCAAGAAGAAACACACAACACACAAATGCACAGGCACAAACATGCACGCACACACACAAATTCTGAGGCGGGAGGCCCAGATAAAGAGCTCAGAGAGCCTGTCAGAGTGTCAGCTCCCATTAGGCCAAAGGCTGCTGTGTGTGTGTGCAGGCAGGCGTACTGCTTTTTACATTTTATTCAGCACACACACTCTCTTTTTCTCACACACACATCCTCCCAGAGCCGCCCCGCCTGGCTGACATGCTGTTTCAGACAAGACACACAAAAGACAACGGAACCCGCCTGAAAAGACAAACATCTCCTACATTTCCTACATCACACACAGCGGGGGAAAAAAAGAGAGGAAACAAAACAAGCTCTAAATGATCTTAGACGAGCAGAGGTTGTGCCGAAAATGTGGACGCTTTCAAGTATTCCCTACATGATTAACCTCTAGCGAACAAGAACGTAAACTTCTACAGCAGCGATGCATTTTAAGTTTCTCGTTTCAAACATCAGAGTGCAGTATTTATTTGTCACGGCAAATGTAAACTGTGATGTCACGCATTATTATACAGTAACTGAGTGGAGAACAGAGAGTAAGCCACATCAAAGAGAAGGAGGCGGAGGCAGAAAGAGCAGAAGGACTCAGAGAGGCTGTGTAACCTCAGTGACCTGCACAATTAGTTCTCCGCTCCCTTGGCTGCCTGTGGCCAGTGAGCGGTGTGGAGCAGTATGGGGCTGTTAGGACACAAATAGAGAGGACAAGAGGGCTGATCTCCTCCCACAGAACCTGCAGGAGCACACTACAACCTGAGGAGGAGGGGAAGAACAACAAGCTAGAGAAAGAAAGAAGCTGAAAGAAAGAGAGTGAGGGCAAGTTGGAGAAAAACCTTTTGAGCCCATGTTCAACCCAAACTCCTGTAAATATAGAAGTACACACCCATGTGTGTCTCCAGCTGTACGTGCCCTGACTCAGCTGACTCAGGCAGGTGTGTCAGTGTGTTACAGCCTAAAGCATTGGCATGCTCAGGCAGTAATATCAATTCTACCCACATAATCAAAAGTGTCAGTGCTAAACAGAATGGCTGAAATGACTTGAAGTCTCTTTGTACTGCCTTTTTGTTTGTATCCCCGGTCTTTAGATCTTGCCCTTCTTTCCTTCCATCTTTGCCTTTCATGTGCAGAGTGCAGGCCGACAGCTGTTGCTAAAAACAGTTGTCTGAAAACAGTGTGCGCTTGATCTAGGGGGGAACTCCAGCCACCACAGAACATTCATCCTATACTCACACACGGCTAGTCATGCTACAGACACACAGCGCAGACTGCCTCTCCTGCCTAATCACTCCTTCTGTTCAAAAGAGCTTGAAACCACAGCCCAGACCCCCTTAGGCAAGAGACTGATTCGCAGCCATACAGTCAGAATCTTTTGCGTACACATGCTCACAGTACTCATTACTGAGTTTACTTTTCACCCACATATATCTTCCCCGAGTCTAGGGATTGGCCGCGCATCAGTCATGGCCCTACGTGTACACACAGGCTGAGACCGGCAGGCAAACAGAGAAACAAACACAGAAAAACAGACGCACAAACTGCTCATTACGGAATTACTGCTGACTATACGTTCACATGGGCTGAGTAATACTCATCCGTGTGATCCATGTGACGCATTAACTTATCAGGACCCCGCAGGTCTTTCAGGGATACAACCAGGAGCTTAGGGGAGAGTCAGAGAGGCCAGGTTTGGCCGTGCTCCCTCATACTGATACACTACTACAAATAAAATAGGTATTTGAAAGTGTTTTGGCTTTTTAAAACTCTGGCACAGAGATCAAAGAGCCTGCAGTAATAAAGCTGGCAAGAGCTCCCATAAAATCTATAAATATAGCTTTTCAAATTTACAATTAAAAAAACAACGGCAATTTGGGGCTGTGTCACAACCCCTAATTCACGAAAACATTATATACATGGAGAGAAACAGGAAAGTGGTACAGTAGATTGAGATAAAGTGAATTTACAGATGAGATATTGTAAATATTTATATATAGGGAAACATATTCTAGCCAAATATTTATCTGCTAATTTTGTTAAGTTATTGGCAATTCTTAAACTGAGGATAGTATACCAAATGCTGCTTGCTTAACAAAATTTTATTTTGTATTTTTACCCACCAGATCCTTTTTAGATGGTTTTTGGGATGCTATAGAAGATATGGTTAGGGATCCATACAGTACCTATCAAATCTAAGGCTACACCTACGCTACCATGTTTTCCTTTGAAACAATCTCCCTCCAGACGACCGTCTTAGCTCCATGTCAGAAATAAACTGTCCATACTAACACCATGTGAAAACACATATCACATGACTATTCACCTACACGGGACATGCACAAGTAGGTCTTAACCGGAAGCAGATAGTCTGCTGCTCTGCAGTTGATTAGTTGCAGAAAATACTACGAATGAGGAGCAGCTAAGACATTTGTAGCGTTAAAATGCAGCATCTACAACAGCTGCTAGCAAAGACAACAAGGTAAGTAACGTTTGTGATTCATTATCCATGTTGCTTTCACCACAGGTAGTCCAGACTGATAAGACCCAATCAGGGCGAGACTGTGGGAGTCTACGTCATCGTTTCGAAGGGTCTCAATTTTACGTACGAACGTAGCAAAAGTGATGCGTTTTCAATCTAAAACGTAGCAGGATATAGGATATAGCCTAAGTATTCAAACTCAAGCATATTGAATCTGCCTGGTGTTTTTAAGTGGTAATTAACTTTCTAAAACTTTCCAAAATCCATATGCTTTATTTATTTTTTTATTTTTATTTTTTTTAAACCTACATAATGCTACATAATTTTCTCATCCACAGTCCTCCATTCTGCTCTCACCCAAGCTCTCCACTGAGCTGCTGTGCTAAACCAACTTTAAACCCCCCCTAACTTAACTGTCACACAATACCTGTTGTTTCTGCCAACTGGCTGCAAACACAAGGACATGCTATAGCAAAAAAAAAAAAGAAAGGCTTCCATTCAGCTCTGTTTGTAACAAGTGCAAGGCCGGCACTATGAGAAAGCGGCAAGTCAGCAACATTTACCTCTTAGAGAAATGAGAAAGCCCAGGGCACTGGCCAGTGGCCCAGCAGCATCCCTGCCTATGAAGTATAGATAATTGTTTTGAGAGCCCCTGTTGAGAGCTGCTGTCTCATTTCCATATCTCCATAGCAGTGGATATGATATAGTAGAGTGGATCCACTGAAAATGGCAGACTGTTTAATAACCCTCTGACAGCTACATGCTGGTTAGCTCTTCCCTATCAAGAAAAGGATGTGGGAATTAGCAGGGTTTCAGAGAGATAAAAGAAAGGGGAAGAAACTGAGAAAATAAAGAGGCAAAAAAAGCAGACGAACATAAAGAAGCACGTCAGAAAGGGAGACAGAGAAATGGAGAAAAGCACTGAATATAAAGCGCAATTGCCGAGGATAAGGCTCATTGGTATGACTTATCATCTGCTGGTATCCATGACTGCAGCTGTAACCTTTGGTAAATGACTCTACTTAGTCCACGACACGGCCACCAGCCCGATGGGAGATAAAATTAACATCCCACCGCAATAGTGCACTGACACACACATGCACACTTAAGTGTCTCTGCAGGGATAAAGACGTGCGCACACACACACACAAACACACACAGAACATACATTTTACAGAAACAATACTCTTCATTATTCTGTCTTTATCAGAGAATAGCAGAGAAAATATTCACCGCCCCCACCCCCCCCTTTCTTTTCCACTCAACAAACTGAGAGTAAATGTAATATTCTGTAGAATACTAAGATATTATAATTTAGCAAATGATCCTATTAACAATGCCTGGATGGAGAAAGAGAAGGAGGCAGAGATGTGAAGAGCAGGGAAGACTTGATTTAACTTGAGGAATGGGGACCACTGAGGAGGGGCTCAGAGGGGGGAAAGACTTTATTTAATATGCAGGATACCACTAATCTATAGCCCCAGGTAGGACAGAAACACAGAGTTAAGCTACTTCAGCACTCCATCCACCAGGAAAAGTGCAGAGAAAGGGTTTTGCCTCTAATGGAAGCCATTAATTATCATATACCCTTATACTTTGCATCATAGCTATCTTAAGTGAAACCCTTTTAGATGGAAGTGTGTATTGCAATGATAGGGTTTTTTCTTCTGTGTAAAAGATCTGCCTGCTTGTCTGTCTGTCTGTCTGTCTGTCTGTCTGTCTGTCTGTCTGTCTGTAGTACACTTAATGGCCTGTACACACTCTGGAGCTGTCGTACGGAAATCACTTACATTATCAACAGATGAATGGTCATACAGGTCAAAGGTCAAGTCCAGCTCTGTTGTTTTGACTCTGAAACCCCGTGTGTTCACTCTGCTTCCTCCCCTGTAATCCCCACCAGCTGTGTGCGGACATGCACTTACGTGTGTGAGGCTAATAGAGAGAAAAAAAATAGCTGAAGTCAGAGTGGGTTGTGTAGAGCTGTGTGATGAAGCTAAAGCCAGATGACTTACAAGAGAAATGAGTTAGGTTTACTTCATTTAAATATAATCTACCTGTGGGAGATATACTGTAAGACGTTATTTTTATTCAGTGACAGCTGGCATCCACCAGGAGCACAGAAATCTATCGAAATATTCATTTGGTGCAACGGGAAGGAGAAATCAATCCCATAAAAACAGAGCACTTAATTCAGTTCCATTACACCAGCTCAGAGAGCTGTACAGAAATGGCCTCTCCACTGCAGTTAGGGCACCGAGGCCACGTTGTTCTCACCAGGCTTCAGTTTAGACTGAATAAAGTCATGCTCCATTTTCAGTCAGTCCTGACAACTGCTTTTTTTAAATGACACATGATACCCTCACGTCCCCAATGCCCCCCTACCACCATTCAGCTGGAGACACACTTGAAGAAGGGCTTGCGTGGGAGGGAAGGGGGGGGTGGGTGGGAAATGGATCAGTGGTGTTGTGGAGGAGTGTGTGAGGGGTCAGATGCCAGGGTTGCGCATCTCTGTCCCGCCACCACACACGACTGTCTCCATGTGTTTGTGGCAGTGTGTTTCACATTCCACCTGGTCGGTGACAGAGTGAAAGTCTCGCACATATACTCCCGGTTCTTCACACTATAGCCTCTGTGAAGTGAGGCAGGAGTATTCGGCTGTCATTCCTACCAGTTAAATGCGACTGGACTCAAATAGTTAAATGTAGAGATCTGGGAATGCAGCAGATTTGCCAAAAAGTAGTCTAGTACAGTAGTGAGGGGGTCACATGGTTTTAAAAAATCAATTTCAGACATTCTTACTTGGAAGACGTAATGGAGGCAAATAGTAAAATCATTACCCAAATTGTGTGTTGTGAGAGAAAAGTGGAAGAAGAGTTAGCAGAAGAGTGGTTTAGATTATCTGGCTGAACTATCGGCTTGTTTACAACCTGTTCTGTCGTCTGACCACTCGATTCTTTCCTCTTTGGACTTTTTTGTGATAGCGTTCTCAGATTTCAGCAATTACTCTGGTGAATAAAACTTCATGACCAAAACTATCAAAAATAAGGCAAAAGTTTTCTTTTCTTTTTACAATTTCTACATTACAATTCAAAGTTTGTTCAGCCAAATAACTAAAAAAATAATAATACTAATAAAAATTTCTCACTTCTGCTTTATATTTATGCAGATTGTTTTGGTTTTATTTGCCTTTTTTTGGTGACTCTCTGCTCTCACCCCAGTATAATGGAGGTGAACAGAATTTTGTCTGACCAGTCCACACTAGGGGTTTGGGTTGGGTTCGATTTTACGTTAGCCAAACAATCAGCAGCTTACGTACTACTAATTAGGATGCTTTGAAAATTGCTGATGACATTGTCTAAAGTATGTATATTAAATCAATCTGTCTTTAGCCTATATAAAACAACACCTTTTCAGCTACAAAACTCAGTGATTCGTCTTATATTGACTATGTCAGGCTCAAGTCGGGTTTGGACATAAAAAACCGAATGCCTGCCAGATTCTGTTTGGGCTCAGTAACTTGGACTACTCTCTTTGACTCAGGTCAGGTTTGAAGCTGGGACTGAAATATGCGACGTGTGCAGCACTCGAGTTCACATTACTGAACAACTACTTTCTACCAAGGAAATAGTCCTTTTCAGAACTATTGGCAGTGTGTTCTGTGGGATAAGTTACCAGGATACCGTTTCTGTAAAGAGACACTGTCAATTTTTTTTTATGTAATTTTTAATACTTTTTATAAATCGGGTGAACTGGCTGACTTCGCAGGGTACGTGAGAGAATTCGGTCTGGCGCTGACGAAACAGGACTGACATAAATGCTGACACATTTCCATGGAAATTTCACAGAAATACTCAGTGTTGCGTGGTCCTGCATCCATTCTAATCCCATCTACTCATCTATCTCTTGATCCCCCTGAGGAGGTGTGACATAGAAGCTGGGAAGCAGGAGCCGAAGCATGTTGGAGCTGGTCAAACCCCAAGTGAGTAGGCTGGAAAGTATTAACCCTGAAACGGCTGGCTGGAGAAATGGGTGTGCGCTGCAATATGGGTCTGAGAAAGAAAGCTATCCCCGCTGGTGTGTGTTAATTAGGCTAGAGTTAGTGGGGCCTGCTACAGCTTGTCTGATGGCTGACCTGGAGAGACGGGATTACCTTCTCCAGCTGCTCTCCTCCCCATTGCTTCTCCTAATGCCACCTCTATTAAAGGGACAGGCGACGCTGGCTCCGTTTCTCACTCATCACAGTTAGACTATTTTGTAACAAGGTGCGTCACAACCAACTGGACGCCAGATTCGTAAAGTAGCAGTAAAACGATGAGAGACTCAGCATTTTTACGCAATATTCCTGGTAATAGTAATACCAATACGCCTTCCTGTATTTCACAAATTGAATGGACTTTGTCTGTACACGCTGGAGCCAGGAAGGAGTAATAGTGGAACTGATAAAACAATAAATGAAGCTTATACAGTGGGCAGAGTCCATAGCAAAGTACTGTGTGCTTGGTTTGGGACAACATAAGCAGGCATGATGTGGGTGTGAGCATAAACATTTGCTCTGCAGCTGAGAGTATTTGCATGCACATGAACAGTTGATGTAAATGTGATAAGAGCTGAGGACGGTCCAGTGAATTCCACCATACTGGTCCTCCTTGTATATAACCCAGCATTTGCTATTGTGATGCAGGCGAGGCCCATCCTTGTCATTTTCTCTCTGGCACTCACAGACACTCAAATACACACCCCAGCCCCCAGATGACGTGTGTGTGTGTTTGTGTGGACACCTGGTCTGGATCTAGAGGCTGACTGCATTCCTCAGGGCTGCGAGCTTAATTCCCTAGATTACCCCATACAATCCACCTAAGGGTTAATCAGCATGTAGCATCACATCCCACCAGTGTGACCTTTAAGAGCACCCATACAAGTGGAATCGAATGCATGGAGGTGAAAATATATACGCACAAACACTGATGTAAAACAAAACAGAAATAAAATGTTGTATAAAGAGAATATCAACCATTAGCTCGACAGTTAATTTCACTCAAGCTATATACCACGTGTTTGCCCCGCCCCCCAACAGGAAAGTTTGTTTGCCACCTCTGAGAGGCGGAAAAGATGCCATTTGCAGAATTTACAGTATTTTGCTGACATGAGACATTTGCTCGCCCCAGCCTGTAGAGAAAGTCCCTGGATAAAGGGCTTTTCCCTGAAATCCCTGATAGCCTCCAAGCTCCAAGGAGGACTTAGCTGGCGACTGACAGCCAGGATGGGAGGTGGGACAGGGTTTGAAGCCTGGGCTTATGACTGGTGCTGGGGTTGGGTAAGAGGGTAGGTAAATATTTGGGCCAGCAGTTGTGGTTTAAAGTGCTCCCTCTGGAAGGTTGTGGGGCTGGTTGGAGTCAGAGTCATGGCAGAGTTGTCATAGATATACAGCTGCTGAATATTCCTTCAGTTTTGGGATGTGGAGCGGCCATTTTACCATAAGATCAATGGTAGAATATCATGTTAGAGACAGTGAGTTCTGTGTGTGTGGGTGCAGTTGGCTTTGGGGGCCCTTGAATGGCACCTTGCAGCTGCCCCCTGTGTGTGTGTGTGTGTGTGTGTGTGTGTGTGTGTGTTTCAAATGCTGCGTCCGGTGGTAAGGTCAGAAAAATTCAACAGCTACCTCCCACCGCGCCCAGCACAAGCCCCTACCCACAGCTGTTCACCAGACAGTCAGTACCACACACAGCACCTGTCTGCATGAGTGTGTTTGTGTGCGTGTCTGTCGGTGTATGTATGTGTGGCAGCCAGATCACACACACAAGAATAGATCCATACTTCAGAGCGTGTGAACAGAGCAACCTCTGCAGCTCTTCCTTTCCTGTTCCTTTCCTGTTCACACTTCAACCTCAGCCTGTTAAATCCCGCTTCTATCCTCTTCCACCCCAAATAAAGTCATAGCCTTCCTTCCTGAAAACCGTTGACTTCTCTGTTAGCTCATTAACTTCATTACTGAGAACGTGACAAGGTCTTGGATCATCTGCGTGGTTGACTGCTATGTTTGGAGTGTTCATTAACGGGGCTACAGTGATAGATTTTAACAGAGATGTTATGGGATCAATGCTGTAATGAAGGGCACAGTGTGTGGGAGGAAGCATTTATTATCATTATCAGAAGTAATAAAACTTTTGCCCTCTAACAATGGACTCCCTCCCACACCAAGTGAATGTCAGTGTTAGGCAAGGGCTAGGACACTATCCTTAATTGGTGGAGACATCGTCCTAATGGTGCCAAGGTGGCATTGCGTTAAAGACACATCATCATTCATTTCGTACGTAGGACAGAGGGCAACGGTGTCATCATCGGCTCAACTCCAGGAACATTTCATAAAGCTCTCCTAGGTGCGCGCATGGATAGCCACGCAGATTAAAACATTTAGATAGGACCTGAAATGGGATCAATAAATAATGAGTCGAAAATGTCATGTGTGTCACTCAATCATCGGCAGTTCACATTGATATGGCAGCTTATCGCGGGCTGCAAATTACCCACAGCACTGGCTATGAATATGATTACCATTCTCATTTTCCCCAAGAAATCTCTAATAAACACAATTACATTATATAAGAATTTATTTCATACCTTTCTGTGCATTTCCTTGAGTAAATGTGGCAGTCATCAGGATCACATCAAAGCGAACTTGATACTGTAATTTCCTTAAGTTTAGAGCTGAAAACAACTTATGACAAAATAGATTTGCTTCCCTCATCTACACAATAATCTCATAAAAAAAGAAAGGTGAAGAAGCAATATGTGCAAACAGAGCACAAGTCATTTCACTGCAAATTACAGATATATGTTTCAGTCCTACCTCTAGTCAGTGCATCAAACTGTTGGCTATAAAACTTGTCACCTTCCTCTGACCTTTGGTTAAGATGCATTTTGTATAAAAGCAGGTAATGATGTAGACTGGAAGGCATAATCATCAAATCTACAATCTGTGACATGCAGCTCACCTAAAGCAGTATTAATATAACTTTGACATTTGGATCCAAACAGCTATGAACTGTTCTTTACTTAAAGTCAAACTGTAATTTGGGTTGTGCTCACTTTTACTTTTAGGATATAAACAATAATAATAATAATAATAATAATAATAATAATAATAATAATAATAATGCCATAGTGTTCTATAAACAGTTCTTCGACATATTCTTGGAAACAGAGTCGGAGCCTCATTCCTCTGGTTTATTTTCCCGCAGCAGCAGCTGACTGACCTTTTGAGGGTCAGCATTGCTAGCAATGTGCTGTCAACTTCTGTGATGCACTATTGACTAAAGCACATCACAGTCCTGTAAAGATTGATACAAGTTTGTTCCCCTTTTTTCAAAGCCCAAATATGTAGCATTGATTATGCACCATTAGTAATTTAGGACGTCTGTCCATTTGGGAGGACACGTTGTGCTTTTAAGCTAGCTCACACTCGGACAGTGAAGGCTACTTAGCCTAGCTTCCTAATGTTAGCACTTATACCCACTTGATGTGACTTTCCATTCAATGCAGCACTTTCACGGGTCCAGTTGACAAAACTCACAGCAACAAGTAATCCTGTAACCTCAGCACTCCTGTGCTTATTCCTGTTCTACAAATCATAACATGAAGTAAGTAATGAACAGAATCACTTACTATAAATAATTACATTAGTCTGACTAATGTTGATTTCTTGACAAAAGTGTTTCGTGTGTAGTATATTTTGTAATGTTTTAGCTCGCCATTTGGTGTTTACTCTAATCCAAAAGGCTGAACACCAGAGTGAGTGAACAGATTTTTTGACATGGGTGGCCCTGATGGATCCAGCTGAGTTGCAGATTTAGAGAAAAGGTCTGCATGTAGATTGGAAGACACAAAGCTTCTCAGCAGGACTGCACAGTCAGGTGACAAATGGTGCCCCAGGCCAGTCGAGTGCCAGAAATGGCCTCTTAATCAATCAGAGGTCACCATGGAGGCTCAGTCCTGACTGCCTCCACCCTGAGAGGCAGCCATCTGACAGAACACTCGCTGCCAAAAGCCCACAACCTTTTCCCCTAGTTAGCACACTACTGCTTCTGTTACTGTCATCTCATCGGTTCCGAAAACCACACTTTTGCTTGATCGTTACGTCTTTGACATGTTTAAATTCAACTTGACAACTTTTAATTTTGTACCGTGTTATCCGAGATGTGACCCCTCAACTTGCTCTGTCGGGATTTCATATTCTCAAGTCCTGTGATTAGCTGGTGGGAAATGGTGATGTTGTAATAAAACATCCGACCCTATGGTTCCCTCCATCTCTGCCTTCAGCCCGAGCCTTAAGCCTGCAGCCCCCATCCTCGACACATGGCCATCTGTACCGGCATTTCAGGCAGTAAATAAGGGAGTGTAGGGTAGTGCACTCTCTGGTAGGCCCAACCTAAGGCCAAGCCCTCACATTCTCCTCTGCACCCCGAAGCCCACCCTCACACGCCCCCCTGGGGTTGACCTACACACCGCAGGGCCCCCAAGGGAGCATATCAGGCTTTAGTGGTAGCAGAAGCCTTCTGTGCTCTGTCTGCCCCCACCCTCCATGTATATCAGTCTACTCTTCCGTCATCCATCTCTCCATCTCCCTGCATCAATACATTCATCTGCCCATTCTCACTATCCATCCAAACATACTCACAGACTCAAAGACCTTTGTCATTCACCCATCTGCTTCTCTGCTATGTTTGTAAATGTGTCTCCATTTAATCATCTGTTCTCCCATGACTCAAATATGTGATTTGTTTGGGTAGTTGCATTTTTGCTTTTTTATTTAATTAAAAGAAAAAAAGAGCTTAGGATTTTTTTTTATTTTTTTTTATGACAATTGAAAATATTTTTAAAATCTTCTTTAAATACTCACTCCATCACGAAATGGTTTATTTATGGGATATATGGGTTGACATAAGTGTAGGAAGACATAAGATGTAAAATCATACAGAGAGTTATGAATTATCTTTTTATTAGTCTCCTTGCATCGGTGACAATTCATTTTAAGTTGCAAAGAAATACGTTACAAGCAGATTAAGAATTGTTAAAGTCAACAGTCCTGTACCAAAAACCATTAAAATCTAATGTAATGGTGTCACATTGCCATTACGCTCCCAATAAAACGGTCATTTCACTGGATAAAGGACCGATCAATACCTCTACCAATCACCAGACGCCCACAGATCCATATATCTATTGACCCATCCTGACACTTAGTAGCTGCATCTCCGCAAAAATCTTCGACACATTGATCTATCCATCTTCCCCCTCTCCCACAATAATAGATGCTCGTGCTGATTCAGTCCCCACAGGATACTAGGGCATCACACAGATAACCTGGGACTGACAGAAACACTGAGTGGCAAGACTGAAGCTCAAGAGACGAGAAGAAAGAGAACGAAGGTCACATAAACGACAGACCAAAGTCTACGAGCTGAGATAACCCTGGCGAGATTGGAGAGAAAAATGGAGAGCTACAGGGGGCCCAAGGAAAAAGGGAAAATTCTGTCAAATGAAGAGACAGAATATCAAGAAGTAGTAACTCCTCAAAAAAATTTAAAAAAAAAAAAGGAGGAAGAGAGCGGGACAAGTGAGGGACAAGCAGGGACAAAGACATGCAAGAAGTGCCAAACCAGGATCAGGCAGATCAGCAGTGCAAACTCGCGTTTCCTGTGCAAGTATTGAGATGCAGATCCCACTTTCACAGCTCATAATGGGGGCTGTCAGGAGTTTATGTGTGTGTGTGTGTGTGTGTGTGTGTGTGTGTGTGTGTGTGTGTGTGTGCGTGTGTGTGTGAGTGGGTGAGGATGTTCATGTGGAAGAGATTCTCACACATCTGCTAACCTGCTTCTCTGATGGGGTGCAAATGGGCCTCTATTGTCCAGCCTTGCAGACCCGCCTGGAATGACCCGACACGTTCAATGACGACTTCAGCTTCACACGCATACGAGAGCATGTACTCACACTGATGTTTACATACACATGCAGAATGCCTAATGCCTATAGATCTACCAAACAAAACACCGGGAGAGGGCAATTTAACATTCCTAAGGAGATTTAGAGTGTGTCTCTGGTACACAGTGATGTTTGTAGCAATAAAAATGATTTGTTTAGCAGAAAACATTATGTATTTTTGTATTAAAATTAACAAAGGAGTTTTGTAGAATATCTAAATTATTAAGAATATGTGGTTGGTAAACTAAATATTTGAAAGAAGTATATTTTTTCTGTAAAACTTTCAGTTGTTGTCAGTAATGAGTTCACTTTTAGAGGTATGATACTGTTCTGGGATAGAAGGAGATTTCTGCTTAATACGTCTCCCATTTCCAATCCAAACATTTCTAAAGCTGTGTTTTACTTCGCAGTGGCTTGCCACAACTCAGTTGAAATGATTTTAACTAGGCGCTCTTGCTGACTTGGAGTTGGGGGATGGGGTTTAACAGAAGGGCAGGCAACACGGGGTCACACAGGAGGAGAACTGAGAGGGAGGGGGGGGTCGCTTTTTCTTTCTCTCCGGGCTCTAGGAAAGAAAGGAAGGAAGCCAGAGCAAGGCTGAGTAGCCCGAACCAACTGAGGAGAGATGGAGGGGGGAGGGACTGGAGCAAGAGCGCTGCTTATTGGTAGGCTGTAGATCTCTCTCTGGATGGATTGACTTCGCACGGGTCGAATTACACCATTTGCCGTGCATTAGTTTGTTTTTCTCTCAGCCAGGAGAAGTTGATTCACTACGACGCGGACAATATATTTTTTTTTGTTTTGGATTACGGCAACAAAAAAGGATACAAAATAACCAATTCAGATGAGGTGAGTTCCTTGCAGCAACGTGGATTTACTTTATTGTGCCGCATTACGCAGTGAAAGTCGAAGGGGAAACTAGACAGGAGAAGTCTTTTTCTGGGGAAACAAAAATATTTCTTGTGACCACGTCGCTATGCTGCTCTGCAAAACTAATGGTCGCAGGGCAGGAATAGTTCAGGTCCGGACTATTTTTACTCATGCTTCAGTGCAATATAGTATTCATTCATTCCAACGTGTATCCGTGCAGCTCCGAGGCGCCTCTCCGCAGCTAATAAAGCGGCGTAAGGGAGAATAAACTAAATTGTCTACTCACATCTTTATCTGCTAGGCAGTTTATCGTCCTATTGAAGCTGTCAGAAATCTTTATTATAGCCTATAAGTTCTACAGTCTCTTCATTAGAGCATTTATCACAGTGGCTAAACCAAAGTTATCTGTTGGGATAAACAAGCACTGGGAAGAGTTTTGCGTAAATCTAGTATTTTTATTTATTTATTTTATCCCCGTGCGTATGTGCTTTATCATGCTCTCCGTCAGTTAACACGCCCTCTATTATTTTTAAATCACCATTAAATCAATGATTGCACATGAAGTCAGAGCGCGGCGTAGTACGGATAGCGCGTCGTTAATGTTTATGCATTTTCCCTTTGCTTTCCAAAGTTAATAGTAGTGGAAGGGGATGGTGTATTGGTGTATGAGGGAGGGGGCTGTGTGGTCGTGGCAGAAGCTTTGAAGATCAGTCATCAGAGCGCAGGGGCCCGGGGACGGAGACAGGAGAGCAGGCAGAATCCAAATGCTCTTATGTGGCGAGCGGAGCTGAAATCTGTGCGCAACTGGATAAAAAAAAAAAAGAGAAAAGTGGGGTCCGGATGGAGCATGAAATAACAGGAATATCACATGCTGGGTGTTTTCTCTTAAATGGATTACAAAAGGAATATGACATGCAGTCGGATTGCCCAATTCATGAGTGAATTCGGATACTCAAGGTAGGTGTCCTCAATGATTTGTAATTATCGATGTGGAGTATTTTCAGGGTTCACTCCCTGAGTTGTATTAATACAACGGATGTTGGATTGAATAAAGGACATAACATCACTGGCCTTTATTCTATCCCGAGAGCTACTTTGTGAACAGAATCTATACAAGAGAATCAAGTACTTAGATCCCAAAGTAAAATGTATCAATTTTTAAAAACAGAGATGTCAACATAGATCATGACTGACCGACAATAAAATCAGAGCCACGCCATTGTAGTCCTGTAACACACCTTTCATGCAGAGAAGTGTCCCTTTTTTTTGGCTACAGTTTCATTTACCTTAGCTCATCATCTCTATTGTCTTGTGTTCCCGCTGGTTTTAAATGGTTCAAGTCGTGAAATAAAGTGTTTTCTGACATTTCGGCTCCACAAAAATCAACTTGGAATAAAGACAACATGCACATGATCGGACGGACCATGCTGGCAAACACAGTATTAAACAATAAAGGGACGTGCAGTTGGACTTAAAGCTTGTTGACGACTTATTCCCGGGTGTTTTTATAATCAATTTAATGTATTCCCCAATTTCCTTATGGCGTTCTTATATTGAATAATAAATTGGAGATGCGCTCGTAACCTTTTCGGAGGCAGAGCAGCGCGGAAGCCCAGCCCTGTGCACGCATTAAGTGCTGTGGAGGCAGTTAAACGCAGCCCCATCACTGTTGTCACTCCACCGCTGTCCCCCGCGTCTTTGTTGTCTTTTGTATCGGTGCTACATGTGGACTAAAGGGGTCTGAAAAGATTTACCACGGATAAAACTTGAATGCCTTTACGCCCCAGCCCGCACAATGCAAAGCGTTAGAGCCCGAGCTGCTGCGTGGATTGTGTGCGCAAAAGAGGAGCGGAAGATCTCCACGCAAAAAAAATAAAAAAATAAATAAAAACTTGAAAAATGACCAGCGAATGAAGGAAAAGAAACAGAAGAATGATGAAGAGAGAGAGAAACAGGATGGTTCATGTGTTTAATAAGGAGGGGTGTAGGTGCGAGTGTTTGAGTCGTTTTAGGATTTGTTCTGTTGGATCTCATTATTTAAGTAAATGAGCAAAAATAAACCAAATAAGCTTCTTCTATAGTTTCCAATACAGAATAACATGATCTGCTAAATAATTTTTTTAAATGCAAGGTTTAAGGGCACACATTAAATTTTAGCTTGTCTGTGGTCAAAATTTTACCAGTATTATTTTTTCTCAAGTCAGAACAGCCCCTTTACAGAAAGAAAGACAGCAAGTTTGTTTCTAAACACAAACACCAGATGTGGAGTGTCAGAGCCCTGTGACACAGACGGGAGAAGCCCGGCTTAGTTACTGAAACTACAAACTTGATATTGGCAGGAGCAGCACACTCCATCCAGGTCAAAACATTCGAACCGAGCTCTGGGTTCGTTGACAGCACAGCTGGCTGGCGCGTCTCACTTCCTTCACTGGCCATGGGGTCAGAACTCAGCGACCAGAACGACCACCGTTAACCTCCCAACAGCCAGCAGTAACCCCGGAACAACCGCCATTAAACCATACAGTGTTAACTCTTTACAGCCTTATGGTTTCCCTGAACTGCCGCACGGCAATCACGTTGTTCAATTCTCAGTTGGTTGAGCGATAAATGTTTGACCCTGTGTGGAGCATTTGGAGTCAAGTTTGCTGTGTTTCCTTCAGAAACCCCCTTCAGGAGCCCCAGAGCAGCTCTCCTGAACATAGGTCCACTGACCGGGGGTGGGGCTCTATTGTGTTGACTTGCCCAAAGCCCCTTTTGTTTCTTGGTCACACCTGCAGCTTTGCCCCTTTGTGCTCTACTACAGCAGAACTACTGCTGAGAGCAGCCTTTCTCCTGTTTCACTCCTCCTCTCGCCAAGGTAGAGAAGAAAGGGAGGGAAGCAGGGTTTAGGGTGGCACAGTCCTTTCCTTCTGCCAAATCTCTGAAGCAACAAGTCCAACCAAGCCCCTCTCAAATGATCCTTCAGGGTAGTGGTTATTACTGAAGTGGGGAAGGGAGTGGTAATCATTTCTGGGCCCATGTGGTGGCTGCTCTAATCATCTGGCTGACTCACTGTCCTGTGTGGCCGCATCTTGATTACTTTCTCAGAGAGCCGCAGTTGAGAGTTGAGACAACCGTGTTACAGGACATGTCCAGGTTTGGACAGACAGTCACGCGTGCGTGCGCATGAATTTAGACGTACGCACACCAAGTGTTGAAGAGTGAAATGCCTGAAACTCAACTCCCGGGCTATCTGATTTCCTCTGCTGTTGTTGGGTTTACAGCTCAGCGTGGTGCGAGATGACAAGTCGAGCAGCCTCAAGCAGCAGCAGTCATTGTTCTCCCGGGATTAGAGCCACCCATCACATTCACACACAATTTACAAAACCTCACGCACCGCTGTTGTTTGCCATCCTTTTTTATTAGCCCCAATTCCTGCAAATAGGACACAAACAGATCCATTCTGTGTTGCAGCGGAGGGGAGGTTATGGCTGACATATGCCTGTGAAAGCACAGCTAAGAGGGAAATATGTGTTAATCTGTCATTTTAAGCTCAGAACACTAAATCTTCAGCTGTAACTACTAGAATTGGGCTACAGACCCCTGCACCCGCCATCAGTAGAAATAGTATTCTACCAGACCCCCTCCCCTCTCTCCCCTCCCCGTGTTTAACACCATGGGCCTGAGCCAACAACATCAGCAGGGAAAGTGCGTGGTTGTAGGACATTGAAAAGCCTGTAATAACAGAGGTAGAGTGAGGCAAGGCTGAATGGCACTGAGTTGCGTGACAAGCCCAGCGTTTTTTAAGGCTTGTTGAGGCCTATATGTGCATGCACGCACGTCCACACACCCACACACACACACACACACACACACACACACACACACACACATACTGGAGGGCAGGAACTAGAGAGCGCTAAGGAATAGTCAATAGAAAACATGCTGGGCTCACTAGAGATTGAGAAGTAATTTTAGATCGCTGACCTCTGAATGTCTTCTCTTTCTGTTTTACATTAAAGTTTCTGAGGAAAGCCTTCGCCTCCACAGTATGGCTATTACCCATGCAAGGAATCATGGGAGATCAGAGCTGAGCTTCTGCCTCTGGTTGGAGTGTTTTTCCCTTGAATTGTTTAGTGCGGGAGAATGGCAGGAAAAAAGTGGTGCGAATGTGTGCGCTTATGAAGAGGCGATATAGAGCAGGACTCTAAAGTCCTGACAACCAAGGAACCGATTTACTTGTGAACATCGCCATGTTTAGGCTGGAAGCACAGCCTGCAGCCTGTATGATAGCACTATAGAATTGAAATGCGGAGCTGGGTTATTTACCTTTCATAGCTCCTCTTTTTTTCTTTTTTTTTTTTTTCTATTGTTGAGCGTTAGGTATCTATTCCTGTCCCAGGCTTCTCCTTGAAACTCAGCAATTTATTGCTGGGGTTTTAACAGCACATTCCGTGGTGCGAGAGCATCTGAACCAGGTAGTAAAAAAAATAGCTGCGATGCTTTTAAGGAACACCACTGTCTCGTTTTGCACAGCAGTATCATCACTTCTCGTTTAGATTAAGCTGCTGACAGTTGTTTTTCTGTATAGATCCGGGAGCCTGTGTTCATAGATCTGTAAATTGTTTGTGTCCAGAGATTCATTTGTATCTAGATTAGAGTGTAGTAGCTGCTCCAGCATCATTGATGTTTGGGGCTATTGAAAGGGAAAGAGATCTTTTGGCCCTCATACCATGCTTTTACTTTGTCAAAACATCAAACCTGTAATTTAACTATTACGTTGACTAATTGAGATGAAGCGTTGTCTCGTTCAGGCCTTGCATTACTTAGTCATAATGACGCTGCGTTATCCAAGGCCTCAATATCCCACAGAAAACTCAGTGGCAATGATTACACACAGTTGATGACTAAAACACGGGGGGCATTACCCTGATTTCACCCCACAGCCACTCCCATTCTTTTTAGTGACACATCATCATACAGTAACTGTTTTGTTGTTAGTACCTGGTAAAACACTTTATATCAACAAGTAGGTATAAATGCTGTGTGGCCAGTTCACATGTTATGTAATCCACAGCTGACACGCTGACACATACTGTTGCTGTCAGGTAAACACTTCACAACTCCAAATTTTCTACTTGACAACCATGTGTGTTATGGTTCATTTAGTGGTTTTAACTAAAGACTTTGGAAATACTTCAAAAGCCAGATGTTCTTAAGAAATATCCAGAGGAAAGTGACCAGATTTAGAGCCACAAATTTCTCACATGGCTACATTGATATGATAAAGTCCAGCTTCGCTGGCTACTGATCTGCCATGCTTCCTGTGTGGATCAATCAAGGCACTAATGGCTTGGCAGGCAGGGCTCACAGACAGCACTGGAGCAGGTGTGCTTTGGGGCTAATTGAAAAATGAGTCAATACTATGTGTGTGTTCGTGCATGCACACATGAGTCAGTCTTTGCATTACACCATTTGAAAGAGTGATTATGTATGTGCAGCCATGTGTATGTGTGTTTGTGTATCCCAGTGCGCTCCCAGCTAATCCATCCCTCTGCCTGTGTGACGTCTCCCGGTAAATTGTTTATATCCGTTCAGGCTTTGCCTGCATGAATAATTTGTTTGCCTTATAAATATTTGAACGTACACCGATCATTAATATGCACAGACACAGTCTGTCTCTAAAGCACTCCTCCACACACTAACATACACACTAAACCCCTGCCACTCCCACCATAAATTATTACCAGTGTAGTTGCTGGTGTATCATGTCTACGATCAGATGCTGCACAAACTATTATCCACCAAAATTACTACAACGTCAAAACAACTGTGCGCGACTGGGTCCTCCGAACACAAAGATGAGTGAATCACTGCAACAATGCACACCAGCCCCAAGGAGAGGCTGGAGCAATAACAGCCAACAGAGCGCTAATAGAAGTCAGCTAAGGTCAGAGCAGAGGCTACACTAGTGATGGTGATGAAGTTGCAATGTGCTGATTAGTGTTGAGCCTGGCCCAGGACAAACCAATTGAAGCACAGATGTACAGAGACAGCAGGCCTGCCACGCTTCTAACAGGGTGGACTTCCGCTGCATCCAACACACACCGAGACACCCCACCGGTCAGTTGGCTGACCTTCCCTTAGACAGCAGATGCAGGGAGAGGCAGAGGGGAGACGCCAAGCACCGCCAGTGAAAGCTCAGTCATCAATAAGCCAGAGAGGGCGTTATATGAGCATTATGTTTGTATTTCAGTAACTTACTGTGTAGCAGCAAGAAAAGTAAAACTTCACAGCGGAAATCACATTTTATTCATTGCTGTGAGTTAAACAAAGGGTTTGGATTTGGCTCATGCGACTACAGTTTGTAGCAGTAGGTGAAATATAAACACAAACAATGTATGACACGTTAAGCAACAAAAGCATGTATTTCTTTGTGTGCTTGCAGGTAACAACTCCACCAGTGTGAAACAGGAAGTGTCGTCTGTGAGCAGCCATGGGCCAGAGAGCTGCGCTTCTGCTCAGTGAGCTGCTGCTGCTGCTGCTGACAGCCTCACGCACTCTCCTCGCAGTCAGCTTCCCAGAGGACATCGTACCCCTGGACGTCGTTGACGCACACTGTGAGTGCACGCACGTGAATGAAACTCAGCAGACACGGGGGTAGATCTTACATTAACTGCAACATCACAGAAAAAGTCAGCAACTATCCTTAATGTGCACTTTTTTACCCCCCCACCCCACACACACACACACACACACACACACAAGCCGCTGTGTTGTTAGGCATAATACACATGGAGTAAAGACAAATACCCGCAGCCTCCTACTTCTAGTCATGTCAGCAGTTCACACAGTAGCATGCCATATCCATAGTCATAAAATCAATGTGCTGTATGGTCAGCTGTAGCATTAAGTGCATTTCCATCTCTGTGATGCACTGGAGGAACAGAGATATGTGCTGACATAGGCAGCCATTATCTGACGCAGGAACACAACACAGTGACACACAGATATACACAGTCTACGCCAGTATTTGTACAGTGCCGCTACTAATAATTGCAGGACGATTTATATACGTTGAGTTAAGTGTAGGAAGAAGCGAGTGTGGCGTGCAAGAGTGTCTGCGTCCACCATGAGTGTCCCATTAATAGTGCGTGCGATGTCTTCACAGTTTCACGGAGGTACCCAGTGTTCAGAGGCAGGCCCTCTGGCAACGAGTCACAGCATCGCCTGGACTTTCAGCTGATGACCAAGATACAGGACACTCTGTTCATCGCTGGCAGGTAAACTCAAAACTCAACACACACACACACCATCTCTCTCTCCCTCTCTTTCACACATCCCCGACACCAATATACTCAGTCACTCCTTGGCAGGTAAACAGAGGCCTAAGGGAGGGGGTGAGGGGTAAAAAGCTCTTAGTGTTATTGGATCTGTGGCTTCTAGGCCTGTATCTGATGTATATGGCCAGTATTGATCCAGGAAAGGCGTCTATCATCCCGGTCTGACGCTCCGTCAGGGATTTCTTGGCATCTTTACATGTCTTTTTTGTATTTATGGGCAGCGGGATTAATCTGACGGCCAGCACTAATATTGTAGCAGGAAATCACCTTGACATCTACAATATAAAACTTGCAGCTCTCGAGCCCCTGTAATCACCACCACATGTATCACTGTTGTCAGGTGGATGCTCCTATTGCCAGTCTGGGGGAGTCACATGTGTTTACTGAAAGAAGCAACATGTTCTTCTCTGTGGGTTTATAAAAGCCGATTCCCACTGGTTCCATTACTTTTTTTTTTTATTGCTTTTTTTTTTTTTTTTACCACGGACCAATAATCAAAAGCATTTGTCATGTTAAATGACGTAACAGAAAGGATATTCAGGTTTCCATGTAAGAGGCAGTTGCATAAAAAACTTCACTGTGCATTAACTCTGCAACAAATAACACAGAAATATGAATTAAAGTTAAATTTGACTTAGATTTTGACAGAAAAACATATTTTGAAAAAGAGAAGATCGGTTTAAACCAGTTTCTCTTAGATTTTGTGTCACCACAAACCAAAAAATGTTTGTGTTTCCTGCTGCAAGAAGCTGAAACCATTGTTCTCAGTAAATAAGGTCCCTAAATGACAGGAACAGTGCAGAAAATATTCTCATAAATAGCAAATAAATACCAAAAATATGAAAACAATGCAAATCAGCTGCTGATTATGCACCAGTTCCTCTAAGAACGTAAGAAAACAATATGATAAATAAAAAATAAACCAAATAGAGGATGAGCTGAAAATCGTCAGATATTTCTTTTCAAAATACAAACAGTTGAAAATGATCCCTGGTTGTGCTGTGTCACTAAGTTGTGTGTTTTGTTGTTGTCTGTCCACAGAGATCAGGTGTACCTAGTCAGTCTGAGAGAGTCCTACAGGAATGAGATCATTCCTTACCGGGTAAGATTCTCGCCACAAGCTGCTCTCTCAGTCCACAAACACTAAAAGGGCTCCACAGAAAACACAGAGCCATTCATCACAGACTGGACAGGTTGTAAAATGAGAGAGTGGAAAAGGGAGGACTGTGTGTGTGTGTGTGTGTGTGTGTGTGTGTGTGTGTGTATCGTGCCATGCGTGTGTCTAATGCTCCACATTGGTTTTTACAGAAGCTAACATGGCGATCGGGCCAAGCTGACAGAGAGATGTGTGCCGTCAAGGGAAAACATAGAGTATGTATTAAAAAAAAAAAAAAAAAAAACCTTCACCTCACACCTTTTTGTTTTATCTTCCATCACACGGAACGGACAGAGACCGTGAGCAGAGAAGCTGGCTGCCTCTCATAAACACTGTCCCATGTTGTGTGTCTGTTTTCAGGACGAGTGCCACAACTTCATCAAAGTGCTGGTCCCCAGAAACGACGATCTGGTTTTCATCTGTGGTACCAACGGCTTCAACCCCATGTGCAGATACTACAGGGTCAGTATCCAGTGCCCGAGCCTGTCATGGCACTTTCATAAGTCAAAGTTCGCATGCTCAGATGTGCTCAAAGGCACACACACACACACACACACATACACAATCTGGACTAGTTTTGTGTGAAAGTAATTTGAGTAACACACCCCTTATTTCAATTTTTTTTTAAATAAATATGACTGGCCTCATTTCATTGATTCATTTGTGTGTGCCTGTGCTTCTGTGTGTGTGTGTTCGTCTTCACGGTGTCCCTTGACAAACCTCCAGTAATGTGTGGGTTGATTGTTGTGTTCCCTTTAGCTGGATAACCTAGAGTTAGATGGAGAGGAGATCAATGGTCTGGCACGGTGCCCATTCGACTCCAAGCAAACCAACGTTGCCCTTTTCGCTGGTAAGGGTCAAACACACACTCCCCGCCCGCGCACGTAGTCTTGCTGAAGAAGAACTAATGTGTTCCTACTTATGCTCTCATTATCACCTCTGTGTCTTTGCCACAATAAAACTGCGCCTGCAGCGATAACAACTCAGCCAATTAAGCCTGATAAAAGAAGTGAAACAACAATGCGCTGAGGAGCAGTGTATCCTAGTTTTTGGTGACTGTGCTCCTTGTTGTCATGTTTTTAGAAGGGAAGCTGTATTCTGCCACTGTGGCTGACTTCCAGGCCAGTGATTCTGTCATCTATCGCAGTATGGGTGATGGATCGGCCCTGAGGACTATCAAATATGACTCCAAGTGGCTGAAAGGTAATCACTCACTCCCATCACTCTCAATCTTTATTCCACTCTCACCTTACTTCCCTGTAACGTACATGTGTCTACCTGCCACCTTGCTAAAAGCCTGTGGTGCCTTCGCATGGTGCACGTATGTACGTGGCTGTCAGAGCTGTTTTTGGAGCTACACAGAGCTCTCCCACCTTGCCAAGCTCTGTGGGGATATGGCCTGTTCTCTCCCAGGCAATCTAGGTCACCCCCAGTCATATACAGCCTTGTACAAATCCCTGAAATATTCAACATGCACAGTGGTGGTGACGATGCAGAAATACACTTCAACTCCCTGCCTCTGTCTCTCCCTCAGAACCTCATTTCCTGCATGCAGCAGAGTATGGGAATTATGTGTACTTTTTCTACCGAGAGATTGCAGTGGAGCACAGCAATCTGGGCAAGGTAAGACAGAGAGGCACTTGCCGTTTATAATGCATTACATATTCCACACAGATACAGGATGCAGGCCTTTATCCAAAAAAAAGAAAAAAAAGGCTTACACTTCCCTCGGTGCATGCATTTCTGCCACAAATGGCCCCAGTAGTAATGGGGCCCATTCAGGCGATGACAGTACATCGCATTAGAATACACGAGAAATTTCTACAGCGCGAGTGTTTGCTGGGAATGTTCTGCTAATGTAAAACCATTACACAGTGAGAGGATTTGTCTCCCCGAGACTGCGCGCTATGTGTCTGTCTCTCCCTGCGACACACACACAAACAGACACACACACACTCACACACACTCACACAAGCTGAGGGCATTAGGATGTTCTGTGTTTCAGGCCAACTTCAGATTTGACCATGCCTCATCTCTGAGCCAGTCTGGCCGGACTGCAGGAAGCCAGCATCCTCCATCAGCCACCAGCTAATAAATATTTCAACCCTACTAATGCTGGGGTGACACCTGGCCTCTGATGGAGGTTTGCATTGGTAAATTATTAAAACTGTCTCAGCCAACTGCTTCACACACTTCATTTATACGCTAAGCCTTGGTAATATGTGCAATCAAACACACAGTCACATGGGGCTGCATTAGGCCAGTCGAGGACATTGGATGAACGTTTGCTCCAGTCAGGGGGAACAATCTCCACACACAAAGTTAAAGATGAAGAGTGTGTTAGTTAAGTCGTCTGTGCCGAGTTGCTACAGGATGGAGAGATGCATTATTCAGCATGTTGAAGTGTTTTTAGTGACGTTCACTCAGCTGCCTTCCTCTTCCACCCGCCTCTGTCCTCTCTTAAACCCCTGCTCCTCGCAGGTTGTGTATTCTCGCGTGGCCCGGATCTGTAAGAATGACGTCGGCGGGTCACAGCGAGTGCTGGAGAAGCACTGGACATCTTTTGTGAAGGCGAGGCTCAACTGCTCCGTGCCAGGGGAGTCCTTCTTCTACTTCGACGTGCTTCAGTCCATCACTGACATCATCGACATTAACGGTGTTCCCTCGGTGGTGGGCGTGTTTACCACACAGATGAACAGGTGAGGCTGCCGGCCGCCGTTAGCTGTCGAATTAACCGATGCGGAGGACAGAATTAATGATTAAGAAGTCAAACGTGGGACATTACATCGGTGTGCTTCTCCACAGCATCCCAGGGTCAGCAGTGTGTGCCTTCTCCATGGCCGACATAGAGAAAGTATTCTGGGGCCGGTTCAAAGAGCAGAAAACTCCTGACTCTGTGTGGACTCCATATCCCGAGGAGAAGCTGCCCAAACCTCGGTAAGGATTTAACATTTCTGTTTCTCAAAAAAAAAAAAAAATCCTCAAAAACGTTCCACTTTGAAACCTTCTAAAGAATGCAGAGGCAGGAGGACAAAAAAACACCTAACTTAGAAAACCTTTCAAATCAGATTTTAAACTTGGCTCTCTTTAGATTATTTTGAGCAGGTGGCACTTGACTCAGCAGCTGTTAACCACCTGTCATTTCCCCACTTTTATTTTAACCCATCTTTGTCCAGGTTAAACCCGATGAAATCAAATCTTTTTCACTAGTAAGGCACCAGGTTATTAGCTTTGACCCAGCACACACATTCACCATCTGCTGATGATTAAATAATTAATTTGGCATAATTAGACGCGTTGCATATTTAACCTGTTTACAGTCAGCACGTATATTTGTGGTCCTGTCCTGTGTCCCAAACACAAAGTCCATGAAGCACTTCATTACCCCGGTGAATCATTGATGGAGGATAACCATGCATATGTATATTTTATGTTTCCAGCTGAGGCCTTTTTGTGATCTTAATAAGCACCTGCTCCTCTCCTTCGCCCCCCCCCTTGTTGCACTTTCCATCCATTTCAATACACATCGTTATTGCTCTCTGGTGAGTGATCATAAAGGCTGATCTTTGACCTTTTGCCCTCTGTGTGCGTGCACCCTCCATCCTAGACCCGGTTGCTGCGCAGGTCATGGTCCAGCTGCGTCCTTTAAGAGCTCCATCGAGTTCCCGGATGATACCCTGCAGTTCATCAAGTCCCACCCCCTCATGGACACAGCTGTGCCTTCCATCGGGGATGAGCCTTGGTTCACCAAGACGCGTGTCAGGTAAATGGAGGAGTAAATGAGGAACGGGTGTGTTTGTTGGCGCCAGTGCGGTACCTGAGTTTCGAAACTGATGTTTTTCTGATTGCCTCGATTTGTGGAAACATGTCTTTCTACGAAGTCCTTTTTTCATTTAACCGTATAAGCCAAATTAAGCAGCTCTGCCAGAACCTTGCCAGAATAATATAGTGTAAAATGTAAGAATAAGTAAACAAGACTCTGACCACACTGTTGATGTAGACTCTCAATAAGTGTTACAGAAACCTTCAGTTCAGTCCTCATAAAGTTTTATGGCTCAGTTAACAGTTAACCGTACAGTATATAATGATTTACTGGCATCAAACATAAAGATATAAATATTGAAGCATGTCTCCTAACTAAGCTAGGTCAGGATGTTGAAACGAAATGCAAGATCAAGTAAAAAAAAAAGTTTGACCTTTAGTAACTCAGGAGCCGCAGTGATTCATGTATTCAGATACCCACTCCTATTCTGAATAACCCCTGCTGTGAGTAACACAGGCCTCTCTGCTGTGTTTGAAGGTACAGGCTGACAGCGCTGGCTGTGGACAATGAGGCAGGACCCCACAAGAACTACACGGTGGTGTTCATCGGGGCTGAATCGGGTGTTGTCCTCAAGGTTTTGGCAAAGACCACCTCTGTGTCCCTGAATGACAGCCTGCTCCTGGAGGAGATAGACGTCTTCAACAGGGCCAAGTATGGATACTCGCACTCTTCACCCTCTCTCTCCGTCTGCCTCGGTTCTCCTTTTCTCTTCCCTGTCTGTCTCCTGGCTGCGGAGTCAGCAACTCTTAAAGTGAACCTTTCTAGCAAAGATGACAGTGTCTGTTTGCCTTCTGTGCAAATGCAGCACATGTGTGATTGTTTTTGGGGTTTTGTTTGTGCTTATTCATGCATGTCAACACTCACGCTGTCGTGTGTGTGAGGTTAAAATCTTGTTAAACTGAGGGGGAAAAAAAGCTTTATGTGACTTTTTTGTAACAAGTGATTAAATCTGCTGAGACTGACACGGTAGACAGACTTATCTGATAAACCTCTGATCATGTTTCTCTTTTCCCTTTCCAGGTGCCTGTCTAACCGCGAGGATGACAAGCGTGTCCTCTCGCTGCACGTGGACAAAGACACACACAGCCTGTACGTCGCCTTTTCAAGCTGTGTCATCCGTATTCCCCTGAGTCGCTGTGAAAGGCATTCTTCCTGCCACAAGTAAGTTACGTGCTAACGTGCACGATGAGGGGTTCAAATGTGCAGTCGGTCATAGGTTTGTGGCTTTATTGTTTTGTTTTCGTGTAAATGTCATAAAGGGAATGATAACAGCGTCTCCTTATGCCTTGTGGTTAATGTTCAGTCAGTCACAAATGATTATGCCGCACTTTCCAGAATGATTAAACCTGCCGTTCTGATGGTGTGTGTGTGTTTGTGTGGCCTCAGGTCCTGCATTGCATCAAGGGATCCTTATTGTGGCTGGAAACCTCATGGAGCCTGCGAGAGGATACAGCCTGGTGTTTTGTAAGTTCAAGCCCCAGCTGCAATATGAAGGGCAAATATTACAGATGAGAAAATGAGATAATGAGCAATTTTTTTATTAATCTTTTGTTTATCTCTCTCTCTTTCTGTCTCTTTTCAGGACTGGATATGAGCAGGACGTTGAACTTGGAAACACGGCCCACCTGGGTGACTGTCACGGTACGGATCTCATCTCCATGCCATGTCATCTATCCTCAGACACATACATACACACACAGAGATACACACTCACACACACACACATACATACATACCAACACACACAAACTCATCTCCACACACACCATGAGCCTGCACACTCACACCAGTAACCACTCCAGTAACTTGCCCCTACATAAGTCTATGTGCAGTATTAACACACACATCTACATACAGTACATGGCCACCTGTAACTAATGCTGCCTGTGAGGCAGAAACATGGACATGTACAATCAGGGGTCATGCTCAGCCGGTTCAAATGCTAGAGGTCTTAAGATAGCTGACGGCCAGAAAATGTGCCTTTACTGATTTTACTTTAAAGCTTCCTCCCCTTCATTTGTACCAACTAAACATGACCCAGGCTGAACCTCAGTATTGATCAGAACCAGAGGGCCTCCAGTGACTCCAGAGAGAAAAGGACACTGCTAGCGAGTGCTTTATATCTTTATAGTTAAACCTAGTAAACTGCACTCTTAGTGTCTCTTAGGGATTTTATTATTTTTTAGTATTTACCTCTGAATTCCGTTATACTGATTTCTTGTCCTTTTAATTCTTTTAGCGTTTTTGGGCACTACTTCAGCGCCAGATTACAAATCATTTGGCGACCCTACCTCTGGTTAGTTTGATCTTTTACTCAAATGGTTTCTTTCCTTGAGTTCAGCATCTCCAACCCTGTCTTTCCACCACTGCCACCATTCATCTTTTCTTACGAAACACCTCCTGAATGCTAATGTCACCTGCTTCATTTTCATCGTCACAAAAGTCAGCTCCGCCAGGCGACACTGGTGCTCTATCTGAGCACACATTCACTTCCTCCTTTTCACTCATCACTTCCTCCCCCCTCTTGCATGCCCAACCACCCCTTGGCATCCTTACTGTTGTGTACCAACTCCTCTTTGACCCACAGTATCCTCTCTTTTCCCCATCCAAACTGTCAAAAAACAAAAATGTACTTTCATTGGTCTGTGAATGTGAAAATGGAACATTTTGTTAAAAACGTTTATTCATCATTTGTTCGGACACTAACCCTAAAAAAATTACATATCGCTGATGCCTACTAACTGGGATGATAACAGTATGCTTTACCCACGTCTGCACAGTTTGTTAACAATTTGTTTGTCATCACAGACATGGAGTTTTCATCAGCGCCAGTCACTGTCCAGCCCAGTGGGCCCATACACCCCCCACTACTCATACCCACTCAGAGCCCCAGCTCTGGGCCTGGTCCAGAGCTCTACGGCTCAGGCTTTGTGCTGCAGGATGACCCAGCCACCTCCCATTCTTTAGACTCTATCCCAGGGGGCCAAGAGGGTAAGGCCCACAGGGAGGCAGCCAGCATGCTGCAATGAGCCTGATCTGATAGCTGCCCACAACTCTGACTAAGCCACACAAATGTGACTCCACACATAGGCTTGCATAGGCAAAGACACACATGCACACAATGGCAGCTATTTGGGTTTTTTTATTAGATAACATGGCAGATTTTAATTTAGCCTCTTTCTTATTCTTTTTCAAATAGACATTTTCATACAGAAGTTATGTTGGTATATCTATTTTCATTTTACCATTGTTTTCTTTTGTTTTAGTTATAATTTTCCTCTTTTCTTTCTTTATTTTAAATTATTTATTTTTCTAATCATCAAAACTCACACTCACTCTTGTTTCAAATCTTTTGTTTGAATTTAACTTCCATCTCTGCCAGTATAGATTTTTTTTTAACTCTAGATTTAGTAACACTTTACCCTGGCTGGTAGATCATTGACTGGGCCTGCTCTGCCGCATCACTATTGTGGCCGCACGGTGGATGACTAACTCTTTCAATGTCTGTGATTACTAACAAACTTTCAGTAGAGCAGCAGCTATCTCAACACCTGGAAGGCAAACAGTGCTTCTCTTTACTCTGGCCAACTTCCTGCTGGTTGATCTCTTGTGCGAAAAGACTGATTTGGCTCTATGTCTCTGATAAGAGTTCACTCCTAACCCTTTTAAGTCAAACGCATGACAAAAAGCCTCTAGTGGAACGTGGATTAAGGCACCACTTAAGTCTTCCCTTCTGAACTAACATAACTGCTTCTTATAGATGGTGAAATGGATGTGGGTACCTAACAACTTCCACCATATTTTTTCTTCATCTGGGCTTAGATGAATTGGAATGAGTCGGTATTTATGGCTACCTTGTATGGGGGGAGGTATAAAGGCAGAAACTCATGCATGGTTGTGCTCACACACAAACATGCACATTTCTGCTGTTGAATGGGGAGGGATGCTTCACTGAGCACTGGGACTCTTGTCACCAGGCGGTTAACCAATGCCTCACTGTTTTGTAGGTGTGTGGGATATCCAAGCAGGTGAGACCAACCAGATGGTCCACATGAACATCCTCATCACCTGCGTGTTTGCTGCTTTTCTCATGGGTGCTCTCCTGGCTGGGCTCATTGTTTTCTGCTACCGAGACTCATTCCTCCGTAAGCCGAGACATGTCCACAAGGATGCAGAGTCTGCACCTTCCTGCTCGGACTCCACTGGAAGCTTTGTCAAGCTCAATGGCCTCTTTGACAGTCCTGTGAAGGTAGGCTACAGCTATAAAACTAAAATCTCATCAAAGTCTGGATAGAAGTGATTGAACAAGTTGCGAAACTGTGTCTGATCTTATTCTTTTATTTTATTTAGGAGTTCCAAACCAGCATTGATTCTCCTAAGCTGTACACCAATCTGCTGAGCAATGGCAAAGACCTAAATACACCCAATGGTGACACCAAGACCATGATCCTGCGAGAAGGCTGTCAGCCCCCTGAGTTGGCTGCTCTACCTACACCTGAGTCCACCCCTGTGCTTCAGCAGAAAGGCCTCCAGCCCATCAAGAACCAGTGGGAGAGGGCTCATGGCAAGGTCAGTGGACCCCGTAAGGACTCCAACTCATCAGCGACAGCCTTGAGTCCTCAGTTCCTTCCTTCCTCTCCTGCTCCTGCCAACTCCCACCACCCTCACCTTGCCCTGGGACACTCCCACATCCCTAGTGCAGTTGTCCTACCCAATGCTACACACGACCACCCTAATCTTGACAATGGAGAGGATACACTGCCACATTCATCTGAAAAGAAGCAGAAGAACCCAGATTCCAGGGGTAGTAGGAAAGAACAGAAGAGGTCTGTGGATGCCAGAAATACTCTAAATGACCTTTTAAAACACCTCAATGACTCTGTGGCCAACCCTAAGGCCATTCTTCAAGAGGGATCAGGGCCCCGCTCAAGGCAACATCTTACATTGGAGCCCATGGAGGAACTGACTGAAGTACCTCCCAAGGTGCCCAGCCGTGAGGCTTCCCTGTACTCTCCCTCCTCCTCCCTGCCGAGGCACAGCCCCACCAAGAGGGTCGATGTGCCCATGCCCACCACTCCCACCACACCAACGGGCAGCCTGAGCATGGGGGGCACCCTGGAGAGGCAAAGAGGGGGGTACCAACTCCACCGGAGTGCCTCTCACAGGCAGTCCTTATCCACCTCGCCAAATGGGGTAACCATGGGGGTGTCTGTGTCTCGCCAGCACAGTATGAACAGAGGTGGTTACATGCCCCCAACACCCCCCTCCAGACTTGACTCCCATAGTGGAGTGATGGGGGCAGGAATGCACTCACCCCACCCATCCTCTGTATCCCGACAGAGCAGCTACAGTGGGCATGGCTCACTCCCTCGCACAGGGCTTAAACGGACCCCATCGCTAAAGCCAGATGTGCCCCCCAAACCCAATGGGTTTTCACCACAGACTCCACAGATGCGAGTGGTCAACAAGTACAGTTACTAAAAGAGCATGGACGCTTCTTAGTGAGCTCTTGGCCTTGACTGTAGAGCTTTGAGCCCTGAGGGCTCGGGGCGGGCTATGGATGGGGTAGGGCCTAGTGTGTGTTTGTGTATCGACTTGAGGTGTGTTTCTCCTTTAAATGATATGCACATTCACTCACACTAAAAAGGGAAAATCACACATGTGGCCAAAGATACTCGTCTCCCTCCCTTGTCACGGTAGCCACAAGATATGAACAGTGGGCAGTGGTGAATCTGCTGCTCCCCATTGTATCTGGGCTTGGGTGTTGCCCGTTCCCATTTTAGGTACAAGGTTTCAGGACACCAGCAGGGGCTGCTATGGTGTCTGTGCATGTGGTACCAGGTCAAAAAACAGTGGAATACTTGAAGAATGGGTCTCATTTGTCACTGCCCTTGAGCACTGTCTTCCCACTAATGTGAACTGAACAGAGAGGAGAGGTAGGCCATGCCTTTGTCAGTAAGATGGCTGGGGGCAGAGGAGAGGAAAATCAGTAGGCCTAATCACAGCGTTGCTTAAGATAAGTATGACGACAAACAGCTGAATCAGGCAGCAAGAGAACAGAGAAAGAGTTCAAATGTGTGAGTGTTGGTTGACTGGAAAGCAGGCTTGTGTAAAGGCAGCACAGATATTTAGGCCTTAACACTTGGTAATCAAGAGTGTTGCCACATGTCAGAGGATGCACCTTAAGACCTGTCTAAGACCTAAGTCACTGTCTTTCATTTCAACAAAATTATCTCTTCTGTAGTCTCATTTGAACCCATGTGAAGTGAGCCTAAACCATATCTTTGTGTCACTCTGTGGTGTGTCTGGTAATATGGTTAGGCTGAGGTTAAGTCGGTCATGCTGGGTGAATACTGGGACAGGTACACTGTAACTCACTGGGAAATTTTACTTAGTACATTTGCTGCTATTGGTTTTACACACAGGTGTTTGTCTTTGGTGCATTTTCTTTTTCTCTACCTGACTGGGATAGACCCCTGTTTGGGTGTGCACGTCTGCTTGTGTGTGTGTGTGTGTGTGTGTGTGAACGTGTGTGTGTGTGTGTGTGTTATTTTGCAGAAAGAGGCCAAGTAGTACAGTTTTCAGCAAGCAAACACACTGTTAAAACTGATACATGGGAAATAATGCTCCTGAAACCTCTCTTAACCTCCACTGCCCCTTCGTAGGAATTATACTGGTGGTTCAAGAGACTCCTTTCTTTATGTAGCAGCGATTTTACGAAAAAAAAAAAAAAAAACACATTTCTCATCTCATCTTAATTTTCGAACAAAGTGATTTGCCTTTATGATGTTTTACTGTTTTTTATTTAAAGAATTTACCATATGAAACTAAAGCAACACCAATGGTTTAGCCCATGTATATGAATCCAACATTTCAGGGCACTTCTGCTGTATTAAACTTTTGTCTCCTCTAATAGGAGAGCACTAGAATTTTCCTCCTACATTAATCCTATTAAGGGTATATTAAACTGACTCTAGAACAATACATGGATGTAACATCTCTGTCATCTGTCGTGCCGTGTTCCCTGTAAAGCTTCCCTGCGAGTGGTCAGTGTACAATCAACACAACATTTACCAATGTGTCCAAATGAGTCATGCTGGGAATGACAAGATCCTGTATATACTTAAATACTATAAATAAGCATTATAAATATTTTTAGGCAAGTGAACCTGAATCTGTGCATTGTGTGCCTTATTCCCTAAATGAACTACTACAGTATATAATATTGGCAATGTCAATTGGTCCTCTATATGTTATTGTCATATACTATATAAAGAATTTTTATATAAAGCAATTTGAAACTCAGCAGGACATGTGTTGGAAAATCACTACCTAATCTAAACTGACAAGTTGACAAATGCTCCGCTCTTGGATGATGGTAATACAAAAGGAGAGTAAAAAAAAAACAATTATTTGGAGTATGAATTCGTTTTCCTCCTTTACTGCCGGTGATGAAAAGAATGGTGTTAATCCACCACATAGATGTGCCATGCAGTGAATGTATTTTCTTGACAGTGGGATGTAGGGTGGTTAGACCTTGCACTGTGGAGCAGAGTCGGCTCAATTGCAGCACATCCTGCCCACAGCCAATGTATTAACACAGTGTTCACATGAAAAGCCGTCTGTTGGCATGGGTGGCCGTCACGCAGAATCTGTAAATCCCCAGGATTGCAGTGACAGGAATTGTTTCTATTGGCCAGTAGGGATGACTGAGGGATCATTTCTCTTAGCAATGGGTACATTATTTGGGTGATTTCTGCAATCTTATTCCAGTGTCAGTTGCCTGTTTAGCCCAAAGCCACATTTTGTTTACAAGTGATGATTGTATGTAAAGACTTTCTGCCTGTCATCTAACCAGTGTTTGGGCTCTCTTTTTCTACTCGACACATGCACACTGACATCACAAACACACACTCACCATACACTGCTCAACTGCCTTGTACATTGCAATATGAACTGGGTCTTTCTGTTGCAATCTAAATTGAAGCCTTTATAATTCAGTCTGAGCTCTGTGTATGTGCAGATGAACCGGATTTTGTCATGTAATTTTGATTTAAATACTGTGCAACATGGTGATGCAAGGCCAGCTGTATATATGATCTCCAGAGTATTTGAGCGTGTAGATATGTTGTAAAGTTGTACTGTGAATGTGTAAATAATAATGATGGTCTTTTGTTTCATATTTTTCGTTGATTTTTTTAACACAGCATGTATAGTTGAAATAAAACATTACTGCACAGATACAGGTCTTTCTTGAGGGTTTTTTCATGGAACTTAGCAGTAAGTCGAATGCTTATGTCATGTCAATTGTTTATGGTGTGAGAGAGCATGACGTACAGCTGAATCTGATTTTAGTGCCTTGTGAAGCCATCCTAAAAGCCAAGTTTTCAGTACTTACAGCATGACTGGGATGTTGGTAAAACTGTATGTGGCCTAGCTGAGCTGTGTGAGCCGACTATCAGAGTCTGCAGAATGATTAAGAGCTTCGGACTATTTTTAGAACTGGGTTGTTTTGAAGTTTGAGGCCAGTGCAGAGTCAACCACACCAGATAGCATGTGGGAAAGTTTCCAAAGTAGTATGTTCCTGTAGAGACTAAACATCTGGACTAACTACTGCTCAGGGCATAAGATCTAAGCCACCAATGAGCTGTGGAGAAACACACACACACACACACACACACACACACACACACACACACACTTGCAAACTACATTTAGATGCATGCAGCATAAACTCCAGTGCATGATGTTATGCACAGATGGGGCTGTGATAAGATTAGCTGTCAACAACAAAGAATAAAAGAGTGATGGTTGGATGAAAGATAATCACTTTTCATGTGATTCCGATTAGCAGAATGGAAAATAATGAAAGTTCCCGCTGAGGAATGACCACTCACTCCCTTCTCAAAAAGACAATCATGCACATACAGTACAATCACCAGAGCACAAACATGGAGAAAAACACAACACGAAAATAGGATTTGGTGTTAAAACATGAATGCATATGCATCTGTCCAAATTGCTTCACAAACACGGGATGTCACAGTGGCTTAGCATACCACATAACAGCAATATCTCCAGTATGAATCCAGTTGGGGACCTTTGTTGTATGTTACACACACACACACACACACACACACAAACACACACACCCCCATCCCTCCCCCACATTTCCTGTATGCCTCTTCATTGTTTAGTATCAAATAAAGCAAAATGTCCAAAAAATAATCTTTAAAAATATCACAAACAACTTTTGACCATGATATATAGTGACACGAGTGCTAACTTCCTGCAGAAGCCTAAGTCAATGACCATGCAAACATTTAAAGTCAAGCAACAAGACTGAAAGGAAAACGATTTTCATCTCACTGATCTGCACACAAAGTGCAGGACTGCAGCTCCTGCTCTTTTGCAGGGAGGTGATGCAGCCCTTTGGATGTTCGGCCTGGAGGCTTTGTGGCTCATCGCCGCCGTCAGAATGTTGACACAAGTGCTCCTTCATTTGCTTTCAACAGGACCTCCTGAAAACTCACACCTCCTAGCAACCCAGCTCTGTCTCTCTCTCTCTCTCTCACACACACACACACACACACACACACACACACACACACACACACACACACAAGGGGAACATTCTCCCCTCTGGGTGTTCTAACAGGGCTTGGGGTGTGATTTGGTTGGGAATGGGGAACAACAAAGAAGCACCTCTTGCTATTCTGATGTACATCCCATCCTCTCAATTTATCAGATGGTCTCTTTGAATTAGTGGAGGCAAATCAAACACAGCCAGTGATTCTGTAGCTGTTTCATTCATTTGTCCAATCCGCCTGGCCACACTTAGTCTCATTACTAGCACCGACTGTTCTCGGACAAAAAGCATGTGCTTGTTGTCATACGGACGTGTTTGAGTGTGTCTGTGTGCTTGTGTGTGTGTTAATTCCACTTCTCAAGGGACAGAGGAACCAAATTCTAAACAAAAAAACCCATATCTCTTAGTTAAATTTAAGTAGAACACAGCAAGGTCACTCATCTAGATGCAGGAAGATGAAAGTAAATTGCTGAAGTTAAAAGTACAGATTAACATGTATTTTAAAACTGCAACAGAAAATACAGAAACACAAAAAAAAATTGCACAAAGACACACACCCAGCACACACTAATACAGGGAGAGTACTTTAGTCCATTTCTCTGCTTTTTAGCTTCCTCTGCAGCATCTCTTTAGAAATTTAAGGATGGTGATTAGACTGAAAATCATCCATCTATACTCCTTCCTGTCATCTTTTCTTAAAAGCCTAGAGGTGAAACCAGCAATTACATTTACAAGCCTCAGTCATGGAAAGGTGCTTAGATGGTTTCTTTGTGGGCTTTGGTGAGTACATGTGCTCTCTCGCTCTCTGAAGCATTAAAATCTGACAGAGTGTCCTAAATGACAGGGAAGAAGCTAAAATTTTCACGGTGTTGGAATGAAAGAAGTTGTAACGCTTTTGCAGTACAGCCAACACTGTCAGGAACAGCCATCAAAATCCAATCCATGTGCCAAGCAGCCTTACATTGACATCTGATTAATGGCACACATTTCTTGGAAAAAAGTGACTTAAAAAGTAAAACCACAGAAGAGAAACGGACGCTTCAAATGGTACAGTCAGGAAGGGACTAGTATTCCCCAGGCGTTTATGAATAGATACAGATATTTGGATGGTGGATAAACAAAACCGCTTAATGAGAGAGAAAAAAACATGGCACTTAGAGGGACTTTTCCCAGTTCTCCGTTTACTGAGTTTCAGCCAAGCTCCACAATCAACTGCATTGACACCACAGAGGGAGACAGTGGGAGAGATGGAAGGAGGGAGAGAAGTGGGCTATAGAGATTTTAATTTATTGGTATATTATATAATGGCTGCTAAGATTTCCCTGCAGTGAATATCTGTTGTGTTTCCAGATAACTTCCAGACAATGACATGACAACCTTGTTTCAAGACAACATCTGCATTGCCACCTGTGTTTTATCATGGGGCATCATTGTTAAGGAGGAATATGGAATGGGACACATAGTTACACTGAGTCCACAAAGACAATGTATTATATTATGCAGTGATGTCAAGTTATTACTCATCACTCACCACTTTTTGTCCTTTGTTTTCTTGCGGTTCAAACAGTTTCCTCAAACTAACAACTTGTGCACTATAAGAGCTTGGTAATTTCTCCCCAGCACTAGACAGGCCTGTTATTATTTCAAGTAAGTCACACCTGTATAATGTAATCCGATGGATACCATTGCAAGTTACTCACACACTGAAGTGATAGGAAAGGCAATTAAAAACAGTCTGCTAGAGTCTGTACCATGATCAGCAGTAACACATGCCTCTGGAGTAATGTGTGACTTCCTTAACATAAAATTGTCCTTCTGCTAAATAAACACATCAAACCGGATATAAAGAATTAATTGTAACAAGACTAGGTAGGCTATTTTATTGCCCTTCCAAGCTCAACATGGATTCATAAGCTTGCCCATTTCACAACAGTGAAGTGACAAAAGCTATTTTTATTTATGAACATATCCCGTTGACAGGACAGGGTGAAATCGCTGCCTGTAATCACTAGCATTGTGATATTAAGCTAGGCAGCAGTCCAATCATAGACTGTATGAGTCCAATGTTGACATGTTAACAAGTAGGCTAATTTGCTAGTTATCTAGGCAGCTACAGTGTTGTGTTACTTAAGGTCAACACATTGCAACAGTTTGGTTGTGTATTTTGGTTGAAGCAGTTCGGCGAGCGTGGAGGAAAGAGAAAAAGATAGAAAACTCACGTCCATACAAGCGCTGGAACTTCCACGATGCTCGTCGTTTACTAACTTATATAATATAATAACTTTAATAACGACACTTCAACCTTACCATGCCCGGTTGGACGGCTGTATCTTATCATAGATGAACAAAACAAAAGACACACGTAACCTAAACCATACTCTTGAGTTGAAGTGCGACAACAATTAAGGAGCTCATTAACAGGCATTCACTCATTCATTATCAAGGTGCGCCGCTGAAACATAAGGAAAACAGAAGCGCGGTCTGATGACGCTACTCCTCTCGTATCTAGGCAACAGCATGTCTTAAAGTCACATTTCACAATTTCGACTGTTCCATCATCCATTCAGAATAATACCAAGGAGTCAGGTTCTGAAGCTGTGCCAGTTTATACCCATTGATGACCTCGATACTCCATTGGTTAGTCCATGATTCAGTCACATAGCATTGACTTACATTAGGCAAAAGAAAAAAAAAAATCAAATGTTAAATTCACCAATTTTTCATTATATTCACTGCCCTTCTCTGGCAGACTGGGACAGGTGAGGTAACAGAGAATCTAACAGTTTGTGATTGTTGAACGTTACTCAAGAAACATTTTGCCAAAACATTGTATTATATATGGCAGGCCTTAACGTCAAAGATACCACCCTCAGCTAGAAAATATGTCGGACAATAAGCTTTTGAGCTTCATTACCTAAACTTGAGTCAGAGCTAAGCAACAAAATCAGTGAGTAGCATATGGAGTGCTGAGGCCACAGAGGGGCTTGTGCCATGTTTGGCTTGTTAATAAGTGTGGAAATCAGAGTGACATGGTAGTGAATCTAGTTATATGTCATTCAGTGTTGAATTGCCTAGCATCAAAACATAGATACAGGCCCATCTGAGAGGAAGAGTCGAGGGACACAGATAGGAACCAGTGTTAAGAGTAGGAGGAGAGAGAGAGATGAATATCTGTCCGATGTGGTTCTTTAAGATGCACAGACCCTGCTCCAGCACCTGCAAGATGAAATCTGTCACATTTCATCTGCTCACCAGGCCGTGTGTGTATGTGTATGTGTATGTGTATGCGTATGTGTATGTGTATGTGTATATGTGAGTAAAAAGTGTGTTTTGGTGAAGGGCTGGGTGAGTGGGGCAAGTAGCAGCAAGCCTATCAAGCGCACATTCACTTACTGAGACTGTAACCACCTGAGAATAAACTCTTGTTGCAAGGGTATCACAAGTTCAGGTTAGGGATTATCACAACAGTGTCCATCTGATAGCTGCTGTATGTAACCCTCAACCTGCTTTATCTAGGTCGAATAAACAACATTATTTCTCCTCTTCTCTTTCTCCTTTTTGTGTCTTTCCGCTCTCTTTCCGCCCCCCTTCTGAAGCCTGACTCAGGGCCTTTACAGTGTGGGTGTTCTGAGAGCTTGTTGGTAAACCAGAGGATTATCCCAATTGCTTTATGACTAAAGTCTAGCCTGCTATTATGATGCTTTGTCATTGGGAAATCACATCTTACCAGTCACGCACCCTGAAACACACACACCCTACCCTCGAGGGGTGATGAGAACATGCGCACCGAAGCCGACAGGACCCTCATCACCTGCAAAACCTTGAGCCTGGGAAAGCCCCCGATGCACGAATACATAAACACACATAAACAGCCTGCAGTGTAGACCTAACCTCAGGCAAATAGTTTGGCTGAATGAGCAGGATGCTGTAATAACGGTAAAAAGATTACACCATGTGCAGCAATATTTCTTTGTGTAACACAGAGCCCTTTTAATTGATGTTCAGATCGATATAATAAAATCAGACATAAATTACTGATCAGAGCACACCTGCACAAAGAAAGGCCATAAATTACAAAAATACTATAAGTATGTCCCATGGATCAGATTATGTGGGGCAGTTGTAAGTGCAGCACTCTGCCTTTGTTAGCGGGCTTAATTGAACATAGCTTGGATCTGACATTGGCTAACAACATGAAGTTAGCTCCCTCCTGCATTACTGCCAGAGCAAATTAATTCTCCCTCCAGATCAATGGGCTTATAGTCTATACACATCTACACAGAGAGATTTCACAAGCAGGCTGCTATATCAGCTGCCTAGTTTTCTGCCTTTACTTGACAACCATCCCCCCAACCAACCTTGTTTATCACAGAAAAGGAATCAGATCCGCAGACCGAGGCCAACAAGTTTCTCCTGTTGTTTCCCTCTCTTTCATTTATATAGATACAAACATAAAGGCGCCCTTGCTGCCCTACACAGAGTCCAGATCAATACGTAATGGGAGTCTGACTGAGCAGATGAGCTCTCTCTCACTCTTCCCATCCTGATTGAACACTATCTCTTTGTGTTGTTAAGGCACATCTATAGTCTCAGAGAGAGCGAAGGATTGAAGGAGGGTGGCTGGAGGGAGAAAGAGGAGCGAGGACAGAAAGAGAGAGAGAGAGCGAGAGAGAGAGAGAGAGAGGGAAGAAGATGGCACGAAAAGGAGGAAGAGCTGAGTGCCAAGATGTTGCACAACAACCCCCTAGTCTTTCCAACAGGCAGAATTATCATTCAGGGCAAAAACACATCAACAACGATCCAATACCCTGGACTCACAGGATACAGCTTAGCGCCACCCCCATCCCTAACAGCACATACCCACACATAACCTAACTGAAGCTTTCAGTCATTTTCATCTCTGACTACAGCAAATTATATTATACCTATAAATTATAGTAACCCTACGTTTTTCCTATTAGGTGGGTTTCCATCCAAATGTAAAACAAATTTTAAAAGCAAAAGAAATTTCAATCCACTATTGTTATACAAATATTAGAACCTGGCTCGACAAGATAAACAGTCAGTGATGCTATTTCTCCATCAA
>NW_019524839.1:424390-431890 GCF_002814215.2 Seriola lalandi dorsalis | reverse complement strand
AACCTACTGAACATCAAAGTCCACTAAGGGGTATCAAACCCACATCCTCAGAACTTCAAAGCAGTCCTCTGACATACTAGACCTATTCAGTCAGAGACACTTGAGTCTATCACCCTGAGCTTGTTGTAAAAAAGACACTTGAGCAATATTTGTTGGACCCGTTAAATGTTTGCCTTCAGTGATGAAACGGTTCAGTAAAGTTGTGGTCCTCTTACATTATGAGCTACTCAACCAGACACACTTGCATGTCATACAGAACTTTTGACTTTTCCCTTGGACATTGGATATCAATTTAAAAATGATCATATACCCTTTAGCTCAAAATTTCTCAATAAGCCTCACTCTCTTTGGTCTAGTTGGTCAGGAACATTTAAGCAGTGATTTTTTTTTTTTTAGAACTTTTGTGTCCATCCTTTGGAAGTCTGACTTTAAATTTTCTAAGTTATTGATGATTGAACCCACAATCTCATAATTTCAAAACAGCCATCTAACATTCTGAGTCATTTGGTTAGACACTTATGATACACTACGTATTACGGCCTTAAGGAGTCTTCATTAAAAATCAAAGCTAAGAACTTACAAGCACTTCCTTTTGACTCTTTCCTTTAGTTGCTGTCCGAAGGAAAAGTTAGGGCCAGCTTTGGCAGGACGTGGTGGCCATGCAGCAAGGCACTGGAGGAACAGGACCATTTAGAAATTTTGAGGTTGTGGGTTTGATTCTCAGGCAACATGTTGTGCCACACCCAGAGGAAATTCAAAAGCTTTAAGAAGGTTTTCTAATCCCTACGAGGTGTATTGAATTTTGAAGTCCAATAGAAATAGTAATTTTCAAGTCCAGCGCCCAAAGTAAAAGTACTAACGTTCTTTGAAATAAGGGTCGGTCGTCTGACCAAATACCTCATGGTTTCAAAGGACTACTTGGATGATTTGAGGTCGTGTGTTTGAACCTTGTGAGGCCCAGTGAATTTTAAAGTCCAGTGTTCAATGGAAAGAGTCAAAATCTGTACGAAACAGAGCTCAGGTGTTTCTGTTCAAACAGCAGTGGGAGTAAGAATAAGCTGGAGTTCTGATGTCTTGAGATCACTCTGCAGGCTCTGCAGTGAATTTTGAAGTTCATCACCCAAAGTAAATATTCAAAGGGTTCAAGGGAATAAGGGTCAGTTGTCTGACCGAATAGCTGGTGATGTTAGAAGACTGCTTGGTAGATCTGAGGATGTGAGTTCAAATATTGTGAGGCTCAGTGAATTTGAAAAGTCCAAAGCCTAAAGCGGAGACTGAGAGAGAAGCTCCCAGTGCGAAGGCAACTTGTTGGTGGGTTTGCGAACAACCATAATGTGCCAGTAGTGCAGTGTTTGGTTCGAATCCTGCCCATTGTCCGTACCATACAGTTTTGCTCTTACAGTATACTATGAAAAAAGGCATTAAAAAACAGTGTGTGTGTAAGTGTGTGTGTGTGTGTGTGTGTGTGTGTGTGTGTGTATATCCATGCATGGAGGTGAAAGAACTGTATCCCCCCCTCCTCTGTTAAATGATCTATCTTTCTCTCTCCCTGTTGGTCCCCTTGTCATTGATCTTGTATTCCAAACAGTTCCTCGAAGACCAACCTGCTGTTAGAGCTGTTGCTGTAGTCGAGGTTGATTTAGTTGCGCTCGCCATGCCTGAACTCGGTGGGACCATTCTGCTCAGTGGCTGTAAATTACATTTATTTATAGGGTGGATCAAGAGAGGGAGGAAATGTGTGGGTAAGGGAGTTTTATCTGTGTTCATGTTGTACCAAGTTGGTAAAAGCTTTCTAATAAGGCACCCTTTACCAGGTTGAAACTAATGACATTGTTAATGGTTAACTTACTAATGCTTTATCAATCAGTTACAAGCCATTAGTGAAACAACTTTAGGTTTTGCCAGGTAGTGAAAACTTTTGGCTGATGTTAACTTCCTTATCCATGACAATATGTCCTTATAGCTATCACTGATCCCCTTCACATGTCGATAAGATAACTATGTAGCTGGAGCCTGCAGCCAGTTAGCTTAGCTTAGCATAAAGACTAGAAAAACAGACATACAGCTAACTTGGTGCTGGCCAACTGTAACAAAGTCCACCTATCACCTCCATCTCTAAAGCTCACTAATTAATATGTTATATTTAATTTGTTTAATTTTCAGGGATTGTGTACTGGACTGTTTCTTGGCTGGTGGCAGAAACATCCAGGAGACTCAGCCACTTGCCTGCAAACTGCTCAGATTTTCTTCTTCCATTCACAGTCACTGAGGTCACTGCGCTCGTGGGAACACTTAAAGCTTTAGAAATGGTTTTATACCCTCGCCCTGATCTAAGTCTGACCACAATTTTATCATGGAGGTCAGTGTGAATTGTGAAACCTTATACTCACAGGTGTGTGCCTTTCTAAACTAATGTATTGCCAATCAATTCATCTCATCAGGATGATTAAAGCAAACAGGAAGCCCCTGACCACAGAGGTGCCACAGCAAAGGCTCTCAATACTTTTGTAAATGGGAGATTTGAATTTTTGATTTGTAATAAATTTGCAAAACGTTTTAGAATTTAATTTTATTTATTTAGCGCCAAATCATAAGAGAAATTATCTCAGGGCACTTTTCATATAGAGCAGGTTTGGACCTTACTGATGTTTTCACGTTGTCATCGTGGGTTATTGAGCGTGGATTGATGGGAAAAAAATCTCTGTTTTATTTGCTTGAAATTAAATCTACAACACAATCAAGGGGTCTGAATACTTTCTGAAGTCACTGTGTATAAATGGTTCCTTATTAGAAAACCGTGCCACTACCTCTGACACCAGGCAAAAATTACATTCCTCATAAACCACAAATCCCTGCTAGACCACAAAGGAAACTCTCACAAAGAGCTGTGGTTGTAGAGGGAAGAAGGTGAACACAAACAAACTTTGTCAAGTGATTCCCTCTTTCTCTCTCATTGGCGTAGCAATCCTCTTCCAGCCTGAGGCCAAGATCTTCTTTGTTTATGTCATGGTACACGGCCCTCTAGATGACCCTACCTGAAGGCAGGGATTCATATCTTTCTCCTAGCTCTAGCTCCACGTCCCTCCCCCTGCCCAGGCCTCAGCTCAGCCACAGACCAGCTATCCAGTTGCTTGGACAAAGGAAGCTTCACTAGGATGTAACTCATGCCTGCACATATAGAAAGTAAGGACAAAGGCTGCTTTTCTCCTCCAGCAACAACAACACCTTTTGTGTTCCCTCACAAAAGCAAATACATTGTATTTGCCAGAAAGAACTGAAAGAGTTACAAACAGCCTGAATATTAAGTACAATTAGACACAAAGACAATACATAAGAAATAACATATGGAAAAACAACAAGTTAGTTATTTATTACATAAATCCAATTAGTGGCTGCAGATCCATCCGTCCAGAATGGCTTAGGGGGAGTTGAAGATACTTGAACAAACTAAGGCCCCCACCTGCTGCTCCTGATCTTGTGATCACAGTGTAAAATTAAGAGTGTGGTGTCCCTGGATCATTCAATCAGTAACTTTATTTTCCTGGCTGACGCTTATCTGATTGTCATGTGATTTCTAGTGTGTGTAAAGTGGAATTACACAATATACTATAAATGTTAAGGTCACAAGGGACCAGTATGACGATAACGTTGTTTCCCTAAACAAAATAGGGATGTGGATAAAACACGAAAAGATACTAAATGATTCTACTCAATGATTACGTTCCAGCTACAACTGTGTGTGTTGTTAAAATAAAGGGTTTGCGGTATGAATTTGCAGGTTTTCACAAACAGAAGATCTAGAGAGGTAACATGGTCGAAAGTCTATCTGTTGATCTGAATTTTTATGCACACCAACTAAACCAATTAAATATACCCTGTTCTACAGAATGCGAGAATTAAATGTGGAAATGTGAGAAAAGGTTTTGTGTAAATAAATGTACAGTATGTTGTGATATGGAGAAGTCAACACACACACTCAACCCTGGATTAGATTGTGAGCGAGGGTATGAATGGTGATACTATACATGTGATTGTTCCTAACGTCCGCTACAGTGGAGACAGCCCGCTCCAGAGAATGTCTGATTTGTATTCGGCATGTCAGTCTTCTTAACATCTAGATTGTCATTTTGTGCTGACTTGTCCTCTAGATTTAACCAGTGCTGCAGCCTCCTTCCATTCCTCTGCCATTACTGTATCCTCCTCCCCCTTCTCTCTCCCTTTCCCATCCGCTTTCTGTGTTATTTCACAACGAGGAGGCATCTGCTGTATTACTGTAACATATGCCAGAGGACATAACCTACTCTGGCATGGTCGCTTGGTACTTCGGTACCTTTAAATTAGTCAATAGTAGTTGTAATAATCTACAGCCCCTTTACATACAGATTAAAGATTAAATGAGTCTGCTCTTTACTATCCAAAATAATGCAAAAACCTGGATTCCATTGTTCACATCAAACTCTTATTTATGGAAATAATTCTTATTTATTCTTTTTTTTCTTTTTATATTTAAGAACCCATGATCTAACAATATTACATAGATGGAAATCAGAAATATTGACAGGTTCATGCTTAAAGAAGAATAACACTAACTGTATCAAATATATTCCAGTTTTAGCGACTATTTCTTTTAATAATGCAAATGAAGTTGAGCGATGTCCTAGCTCTGATCCTTGTTGTACAAAAACTAGGACAAACCAGTGATTTTTATTGGTGAACCAAATGGCAGCCACAGCTTGTGGACAAACTGTGTAGGGAAGCCCAGGCAGGCCTGTGACAGATGGTCAGAGTGAACTGGTAACTGTTGACAATGTGTGCTGCGTCCATGAAAACACATTCAGCACAGCGGCACAGAAAGAGACCGAAAAGAAGCTGAAGCCTCTGTTGTGTCACTTTGGACACATACAGTACGAACCCACGATGGATGGAGACAAACACAGACGCTAACAAGACAAGCAGGGACACAGCAGCCTCTCCCTTACATCACCGGCCTAACACAGACGTCACCCCCTCCGTCCCCCAGGTAAGGCCCCTTCTGCTTTTCTCTTTGTCCTGCTAGCGCTTTGCATTTAAGCAAATGGGTCATTAATTAATCGCCGCGGGCAACACGACACACGAGCAGGAGTTAATCAGACAGGATGGATGGACTGCTGGGAGAGAGCGTGACACACAAACACACTTACAAAATTTCACACACACACACACACGCATGAACACATGGACACTTTCAGCAACTATTGACATTTCTGAAAAGTGAGCCTCCAGCAAGATGAGCATGAATAAAATTACAGAAAATGGCTGGAGTTGATGAAAAGCAGCTTGATCATTGATTCATGTTGTCAAACTGTGCTGAGTGGCATTTTCTTCAAGGAGGAAACTTAGGTTGAAACCTTGCCTCAGGCCATCAAAATTCGGAGTGAGACAAGAGGATATTCTTTCCAGTTGTGTGATGGGATACAGTGCAATCGTCGAAACCAAAGACTGCTGACAAATCATTTTCATGAAGTATATACAGATAGGGCTATTGACAGGAAAACCACACAAGATTCGCGCGGACTGGATTTATACTGAGCAAATTGGTTTGACAAGTACAGGGCCGGTCCCAGAGAGGTGCAGGCTTAGTGCTGAGACATCACTCTCGAGACAGAGGATGATTGTGAATGTTATGTTTGTCAGACCTTTTTTTCTTCAAAGATGCATTTCTCTTTTTTTTTTTATCTTTTTCTGGTTCTCCTCCTTTCTTTCTCTTTTATGTGTGTGTGTGTGTGTGTGTGTGTGTGTGTGTGTTTTGGTTCAGTAGATGTGTTGTGGTAGGACTGAGGTAATAACATGCACAAATGTTGGGAATGTTTGGAATCTGAAAGATCTAATTTGTCTCACACCACACAGCAGGAAGAGCAAAAACAAAAGAGGCAACAATTATTATCACTATCAATTACGACTAAACCTAAGTAGGGATGCAACTGATGATTATATTATTAAGTTCTCTGCTCAATTTCTTTTCTCAGTGAATCATTTCGTCAGAAAATAGGGAGAAACACATTTACTATTTCCGTGAGCTGATAGGAAAGCAGCAAATCTTCACATTTAAAAAGCTGGAACCTGCAAATACTTAAAAAAAATTAGTTAACATTCTGTCTATCAGCAAATCAATTAACCAACTAATTGTTTCTGCTCTATGAGCTATTGTTAACCTTCCGTCACCACAGCAACACATCCTACGATTCCTACAGAATATCATGCAGTGGTCTCTCTTGACTCCTCAGCTTGTTATCATAGTGCTGTCTTAATGTTTCTCCAGTAGATGGCAGACCTTTAATAACTGCAGCCCATCTGGCAGCTAAGCCAAACCAAATTCAGCACTTAAAAAGAATTACACGTTAAAACTGGTTACACGAAAAAGAAAAAAGAAAAGATGAAAGGCGTATAGTTTTTTCCACCTATTGTACAGTCTCTTGAACCAAAGATAACCATGTGACATCACTTCCTTCCCCTGCCTCTTTCCCACTCGGAGGGAAAGAGGCGTTTCATCCTGGGACATCCTCTCTTTTCCTCTAACCACACACGCCAGCCTGCCTGGCCTTTTGCTGCCCGTCAGCAGGAAAAAGCAAGCAGCGGAGGATGAGCCAGCCACTGTGTCAGAGGACAGGACAGGACGGGGCAGTAACGACAATGACACAGGATGAGGGTTGTTTTGTCCAGTGCTATCAGCACTATCTGATCTGCCAGAGGGACACCAGGAGGAAGGAAGGAAGGGCTGACAACACCAGACAGAAGCTGGGAGTCTCACCTGGACAAACCTGAGACACTAACGCTGTGGTGGTAATATTACTGTCTCTATATGCAAAACATGTTTAGTAGACTTTTCCTGATTAGATAAAACTGGCAGCAAACACTCCTGCATGCTGCTGCAGTGAAACTACTCAGCCAGATATGAGCCACTTGAGCCATCAGTGAAACACCAACAAATTCTTTAGACATGGACATAAACTGATTTGCCAAAAGACATAAACCCTTCAGGGAAGAAAGAGCGTTGTGACTGGCATTCTCAATATTTGCATTGAGCCAATGAGACGCTTAAGATATGGAGTGGGGGATTTTATTCATTTCATTTCTCATATATACCGTATAAAGGGGCTTGTGATCTAATAGTCTATGTAAGCACTAAGAGAGAGAAAAAAAGAAAGAAAGAAATGTTTTATGTTGTACTTACAACATTGACTAATGGATTCATTTGTGTCTTACTGCACTTTCGTAATCAAATTTCCCTCCTTCATTAAGATAATTAGTCAAAGAGTCTGGAACAAGAGAGCCTGAGAGAAGACCGACTACTGTAATTTAATTAGGAAGACTTTATTTTTGCTCTATTTTGCTCTGCTGAAGCTGCAATGCAGAGACGGACGGACGGACGGACGGATAGACAGACAGACAGATAGATAGATAGATAGATAGATAGATAGATAGATAGATAGATAGATAGATAGATAGATAGATAGATAGATA
>NW_019524839.1:424257-424338 GCF_002814215.2 Seriola lalandi dorsalis | reverse complement strand
GGATGGAGAACTGAGCTAATGACTGATAGGAATCTCTTTGTTTTGCTCTTGTAACAAAATGGCTTTGGATGCGGGGGTGGG
>NW_019524839.1:374130-424237 GCF_002814215.2 Seriola lalandi dorsalis | reverse complement strand
TAGATAGATAGATAGATAGATAGATAGATAGATAGATAGATAGATAGATAGATAGATAGATAGATAGATAGATAGATAGATAGATAGATAGATAGAGAACTCTTCAACTGAGCCATTAAAGTAAATGGCCCAGTGAAGTACTCTATTTCATTATGGTGGAATTTATTACTCTGTACTTTCCACTCAAGCAAGAAATTGCCCTGGTACCTGAAGACAAAAAATTAAAAGATGGGACTGGCTTGTTGAGTTTTACCTTTGTTGGGAATTAATTCAAATCCATTGCAAGTAGCAATTTTCTCCACCAGGTGGTGGTGCAGGGCTATTATAAACATTCATAGGGACAAACTGAGACACAGCGAGGAAAATGGGCCTTCAGCCTGAACTTAAAACAATGTGTTCTTGTTTATTTAACCAGAAACATAGCCCTGCTTCTTTCTTTCTTTCTTTTTTTTTTTTTTCAGTCACAGGCCTCCAGCCAGGTTTATTCGTTGGCATAGAAAACATGACATATTTACTGCGATTAGACTGTAGAAGAACAGATAAGCTCTCAGGCCACTACAGTAGTTAATTCCACTGTTTGATTTCTATCTGGAATTGAAGGTCAAGTGTGGTATGAGAGTACAGCCACTGACTAGTATGCCATTAAATGAAAACCTTCTGACCCAATTTTCCCTTTAACAACTGCAATAAATCAGAGGAGCCCCACCGCTGAGCAGAGTGTGCTTCTAACCCAGGGCTTGCCAGTTGTTCCCAGCCTGGCCAGTTAGTTTGGTATTGATTCTCTGTCTTGCTGCGATACCACTATAACCATCTGACCTGTGAATGCCGAGGTCACAGCTCTGGCTCTGAAATCCAGTACACGCTGGTCTCAGAGAGGAAAGGGAACACCATGAGGGAAAGACTCGGCTCACCCTCTGGGCACTGGAGTGTAGTGCTTTCACTAAAAACTTCTGCCCTCAGCTCAATCCCTGTTTGTCCTCTGTCCTTTAGCCCCTTCACCCTGACAACCCTCACCAAGACATAACATCTACCTCCACTCCATTCACACATACACAGACTTTTAAAAACTGGCTCTCATTGGCAACTTGTAGATTTTTTGGGTTCTGAGATCAATGTAGATTATTGTATTGAGAAATATCCAAAAAAAAAGATATAAATGAGAGGAAAAATCTGCTCACTCATGTCCGCGTTAAGTGGAACCTATACTCTAGAGAACAAGCCCATTTTACAGTGTATCAGCTGGTCATGATCGGACACGCCTTAAGTCCTGACTGATGCTGAAAAACATCTTCAGGAGCGTCACAAAAATAAAAAAAACGTCTTTCAATCTCATTCTAGACTTTTGATGTCCCGAGGCACAATTAAAGGATAATGAAAATAATATTCCCATTCCAATGGCATACAGCTGCACATCCCTGCTTGCTCGGTCAGGCCCTTCTACTTGTGTGATATGATGATTATCCAGCTCAAGCTCAGGGTGTGTGCAGATTGGCTCCCACCTGTGCAGAGGTAATTACAGTTTCACTCCTCTCCAACAGTCACTGGGAACAAGACCATAACTCTGAAAGTGAGACGCCACACACAGACCTGTCGGATACAGAGTTAACACTCCTGCACACTGACACACACATATTCTATACTATATTCCCCCCTCCACACACACCAACACACACACATCCAGAAACACCATTCTTACAGACACATATGCTCATAAAGTTTGCCTCATTTTGAGGGATTTATTGCATTCTAATAAGCATCAATGTGATTTAATACAGCAAGTAATATTCATTTTTTCAGAATAATTTAAGACTCCTGGAATCTGTAAAACAGTTGTGAAAATGATTGAATATAGAAAAATATATTAAGTACCATTAGCAGTATATCCCCACCAGCAAACAAAGGAAGCTCTTTAGCTTTATCATTTACTGAGGGACACACTTAATGTTGGAATTGAAAGAATCTTAAAAATATTTGCATAATTTACTCAAGTGAGTTCGCAGGTCGAGCACAGGGATTGAATAAACATTCAGAAATAATTCAAAGGAAAAATCTGAAAGACCTGTTCAAAAATATCAATTGGTACTTGTAAATGAAAATCAACTTTACGTATATTATGTATTATGTATTATATATACATATATATATAAGAACTCTATGATTGATGAATCAATCTCAATATATATATCATTTAAAAAAAAACCAGAACCCATCATTTTCACCTATCCAATAGTCAAGATAACAGTTTTAGAGGCATATCATCTACAGTTCCTATGACATTTATTGCAATGTTATAATTCTGTGGGATTTTCTGTTTCTCAAAAATAGCTATTTATATAGCTATAGCCTAGACAATAAATTATAAAGGACTTGAAAATTCCTATGTGGTAACATGTTCCCTTAAACCATGTTTCTTAAAAGTCCCATCCCCTCAGGTGATGTTATGAAGTCAATGTGTGTCATGCTGCATTTTCTTCAAGGGTGTGTTCATAATGGTGTGTTTGTAAATCCAGTTAGACAACCTGATGATCAAAATAGAAAAACATAGTCCAATTTTTTTTTTAAAATGAATTAAGACAAATAAATGACAATAGCTAATCGTGAGGTACTGTGAGCGATGCAAACTAACAAGCCTTTTGTTGGAGGAAAAAAATTGCCCTTGAATTCAAACAGATATTCAAATGATTTGCCTCACTTCCTCCCTAACCAGTGTGCTCACTATGCAAAACAGAAACTTGACACTGGCAGCACTCCATGACTGCTGTTTTTTTAATCTATTCTACCCAACCAAAGGTAACTTCATGAACCCACCCAATAGTTTCCAATAATTACATACTTGCACCAAGATAGACACAAAGAAAATGCGATGGCATCCAAACTAATTACACAAGGTCCTTTTTTTTTAATTTTTTTTTATGTATTCTAGTGTGTTTGCATTAAAAGATGAACAGTGTCTCTCCTGTCGGAAGATTACAGTTTGATTCCATTGTGCTGGTTCAATGTATCCAAGTAAAAGATCTTAATTCAAACAGGGATTTGACTGTGTCCTGGTTAGTTGCTGTTTTGCTTCTGTTGCTGTTGTTCATCCTCTGGCAGCCTGCGAGTCTCCCTCATAGGCCCTGTTGTCATAGAGATGCTGATGTCTCTCTGGGTCAGGGCTCGCTGGGTCGGTCAGTGGGACTTCGTAGAGGGTGTCTCCTCCTGCCACTGTGATCACAGTGACATCTGGTGGTGAATCGGCAGAAATGCTCTCTTTTGTCTCTTCCTCAACTCCCAGTGCTTTTAGGATGTCGCACTTGCACATGGGGCAGGTCCTCCTCTCCAGCAGCCAGGGCTCGATGCAGGCTTTATGGAAGATGTGGTCACATGTGAGCACTGTGACCACTTCGCCTGCCTTGTAGGATTCAATACACACGGCACACATATGGAAGTCGGAAGTAGTTTCCTCATCCTCTCTCTTCAGTGTGCGTACGTGTAGACGCTTAATTGCCCTCTTAGCCTCTGTTTTCAGCCTCCTCTCAGACCGCCTGTGAATGCTCAGGCTGTAGAGACGATTTGCAGAGATAAACACAAAGTAGGCGATTGAGGCTGCTGTCACAATGAAGAAGGCGATGGACAGGAAGTAAAGCCAGTAGGTGTCCATCCAGGGTCCATGAGGGCTGCCTGGTTCAATAAGCATCTGCACATCTGTCCCATTCTTCACCAACTTGACAATCTCCATGCCCTGAGTGTTGCCAATCATGATAGCCACAATACCAGCTGCATCTGAGTGTGCCATGTGAGTGGTGCTGTTGCCACTGCCATCCACATTATACACCACCACACCAGCTGCTCCTTGACGTTTGGCAGCATTGATCTTCTCACTAAAGGTACAGTTGCCCCTTTTCACCAGGGCTATCCACCGCGGTGAGCTGGAATTACGGTTGTACACAGGATCCGGGCCGCAGCCTTTGGGGTCTCCCTGGGGAAGTGTAACAATGCCTGTGGTTTTCTCCACGGGAGAGTTACGACCAAACACCCCACACTCACAATATTTTTCCACAGTCTCATTGTTGTTAACATAGCCTATTTCCATCACGGCTGTCCAAAATAACAAGGCAGCTGAACACCGAGCAAGCCCTGACAGAAACAGCAAAAGCAGCAGACAGTGTTGTGTCGTCTTACCCATGGCAACACTCTTCTTAAAACAACAGGAAACCCTCTGTTAGCGTCTTTAGCTCCTTTAAAACTCCTCTGTTAGTCCCAGTTCCTGGTTTGTTCCAGCCACAGCGATCTGAACACAGCTACGGTGTCACCCAACCTCCTGTCTAGAGTAATCTGATATGAGCCTTTGGTAACATAACACGAGCTATGCGTCAGCCACTCACCTCTTGTTATCTTCCTGAACCTTGAACACTGAGCGCTCCTTGCAGAGGGCAGGGTGCTGGTATTCAACAAGTTGAAGTACACAAAACACACAGACCTGTGCTGTTTCCAGAGGCAAGGAACAACATATGAGAAGGCAAGACGCGATAAGCAAATGATAAGGATAATTTTGTGGACATAGGTCAGTAACACTCAGCAGTCCTGTGAAACTAATAAAAGCTGCTGACTTTTCCTCATGTAACAATGAGTAGAAGGAACTACACCCGTTTTTCTGGTTCGACTTGTTTCCTTCCCCTATTTCTGTGTCGTGATAAGCAAACTGACAAGTATTACTCCTCTGCCTTGTGCTTACTCACTCTGAAGGACAAATACTGTTTGCTTCTAACAGCCACAGAGACACATTATAAATGTGTCCTGTAAATCTCAAAGGGCTTGCACAGAATCATAATAAAGGTTTTCCCTGTGTTTGGATACTTGGAAAGTATTTAAAGAGCTTTATTCCACACAGCTAACATACCAGTGACAACTGAGCTGGAACAGAGCATTGTCAAGTTTCCATTGTATCTTCTTACACACAAGTGAAAGCGCGCGCACACACACACACACACACACACACACACACACACACACGTACACTGAGAGGGACAGAGAGGCTTCCAATGACTAATGAGATGGAGGGGTTTCTCGCCAAGCTGCTATTTTACCTTGGTTCTCCCACACACACACACACACAAACACACACACACACACACATTGCAGTACACGAGCCTTTGCAGAATGTGCTATTGAATAATGTATCTCAGTGAGGACAAAGATCTGTAAATAAAAGAGAGCCTGGTATTTATTTTCAGTATGGCTGCAGCTCAGTTCCTGATAACAGGAACAATGATGCTGCTATGACCATTAGACTCCTGAAATAACCACACAGCAGAAACCAAACTCAAACTAAACTTATTAATACCATTTTAACTAAAGAAGGAAAATGCTTTATTTTTCTCTATTAAAATGATATTCTGTGGTGTGAATTTAGGAATCACATTTACAAGATATCCTCTCAGCCTTTCTGCTCCAATAGCGACACCTACTGGCTCGTCGTAGAAAATAAACTGCTGCACTAACCGGAAGTCACCTGAGTCACTCAGAAATCCAGTCCTCAACACTGTAAACACTGAATAACAGCTGATACAACACTTGATATAAATATATAATGAAAAATTATTCTTTGAAATTATTATTGTTATTTCAGTAGTTTACATATTGTATGTGTTATTAAGAAATAACACCCACATATACAACAAAAAATAAAAATACCACTAAAGTTCAAAGACTTCTCAACTAAATGAATAACTAAGAGCTCATTAAATAAATAATCTTATACAGGTCAATTTATGTTATAGCCACAAAATTGTAATATAATCTGATACATATTTCTTAAAAGATTAAGCTCAAAAGTCATGTGCTCCACTTAGTAATGAAAATTGGTATTATGAAATAAAATGGTCATGGGGGAAAAAGTGTTGTACAATAAAGAAAAATGATATTTTGAAATAAAAACTGCTGGAATTAGATTTAAAAATTACCTGCAATAAACCCTGTTACTGTAAAAAAGAAGCAAGATGAAATAGCATTTCATAAATCTGTGCTGAGCTTTAATAATATATGAGATTATTTAAAAATTTCCTATTGCATATTTTTGTGAGACTTTATCCATTATTATTATTTCTTTCATAAAGGCTGATTTACTTGTTTAATATTAGCCTACAAACTTTGGATCATGACATACAGGATGGTCACACACAGCTACACATTTCCAAACTACAAGATCACTCACAAGACAAATCACAGAAGCAGTCTAATTATACCACACAGGGGCGCCACTTACTCACTGGTGTGTATTATTTGACAGCGGAAAAACACTGTTTTTACTCATCATGTTTTTATCATCCATCACAACAAGAGACGCAAGTGCAGCCTCGTTTGAATGATGTGCCGATTCTACTGATTGAATCAAAACGCCAAGTAGCTTTTATGAGGAATTCATTATTCTCTTAAAGAAATCTTAAAGAAATCATCTTCAGTGTTTCGCATTCATGTAACTTATTTCATCACAATGTTAATAGTTCAGTTCAGGGCCACTGAAAAAAGTTAAGGAAAGAAACTAGCTCACCACAGGTCTGTGTCCGTCCATCAGCTCAGTGTCTCCTAAACGTGTAGCTGTCTTCTAGTCACTCTAGTCTCCCTTGTCACTCTGCACACACACGCGCGTGGCACGCATGCACGTACGTACGTTTTCTGTCATCTGTTCTTAGATGCTTAATAAGTGTTGTAATATATATATATGTGTGTGTGTGTGTGTGTGTGTGTGTGTGTGTGTGTGTGTGTGTGTGTGTGTGTGTGTGTGTGTGTTATAGCCTTTGGTTTGAATAGTCACTGCAACTAAGTTTCAGTCGCACATTGTTATCGATGTTATATCACTGTGTTATAAACAGTGTCCAAACTTTTTACTGGTACTGTACAATTAAAATATATTGAGAGAGAGAGAGAGAGAGAGAGAGAGAGAGAGAGAGAGAGAGAGAGAGAGAGAGAGAGACTCTATCCTTTTTTATAAATATTTACAGACGAGTGGATTTGTTTTACATATCTGTTACCACTGTTAAAGTTGCGGTAGAAATGTTTAAAGGTGGGCTTCTTGTGAATTACACCCCTGATGCCCCTCAGGCTGGAGGCTGTTCAAGTCGACTGGAATGACTCGCAACTCGTGACCCCCCCAGTCTTTGCAGCGCCAGACCTTAAAAAATGCTTTCTCCCCCAATAATCTCCCTCTTTGCAGCCTGTAGTCGTAGTGTAGCGTTAGGTGCAGCGTTTGCAAGCAGCTTCAGCCCATATTTAATCTTTGAAAGCTTGATAGAGTAGAGAGACATATGACTCCTTGGAATAATCTGCCAATTTCGCCCTATTGACTCAAATGACCATGAATAAGGCTGCTCCCCTGCAGAGAAAGAAGAGAAAAGATTTTATACCTTACTTTCTGGGATTTGTAATATTTTTGTATTGCACGGTCCATCTTGTGTCATTTACAGCTGACACAGCTCGGGAACCGCACTCCGCCAGGGTGCGCCGGGCTCTTGGTAAGAAAATCATGTGTGTGTTATTTGACCTGCTTTATGGTGTCTGTATTATTCCAATCTATTGAATGAGTCGTTCTGAATGTCACGGCTCGTTTTCTTGTTATTTAAAACATCACTTGTGGTTCAGCAGCTGTGACAGTGTTTGCTCTGTATTGGCATGAACTCACCGTGTAACTGCAATTAAGACTCGAACCTCCAGCGACAGGGTGGCTGTTTGGGGTCACAGATTTTTTTAGCAATGATGACCACTAAGCAGTGTGTGTGTGTGTGTGTGTGTGTGTGTGTGTGTGTGTGTGTGTGTGTGTGTGTGTGTGTGTGTGGCCTGTTGTTTCAGAGAATGAGACAGAATGCATCTCACCACAGTCCTCCGAGTTTCCTGAGGGCTTCTTCACGGTGCAGGAGAGGAAGGATGGGGGGCTCGTCATTTATTTTATGCTTATTTTCTACATGCTTTTGGCTGTCGCCATAGTCTGCGACGATTACTTTCTGCCGTCTTTAGAAGTGATCAGTGAACGTAAGTGACGTGAAACATCTTGTATGTGTACAATATAGAGGCCTCTGTGTGTTAAAGGGTGGGGGGTCGGTCATTGTATCACTGCACTAACTGTACTGTAGGCTGAATGTATGATGGGAATAATGCGGATTTATAGCATTTAATTCTCACTTTTTCATATAATATAGTTACAATGGTGTATAGCTATATTTAATATGATCAATTAAAGATAAAAGTTCAGATGCAATTTGGAAGCCAGCTGTAGTGGTTTTATTTTGGGGACATTTATGGAATAAAAGATTTTTGAAAGCAATTGAATTGAATTGAAATGAATTGAAAGCAATTCCACAACAGCAACAGACATTGTTTGGAGAAACTTTAAAGGAATCTTTAGGACAGATCAATATGTGGGCAGATTGTGTAAATGTAGTCCATAATGTTTAATGGTTTGAACATATTTTTAGTTGAATTATAATTCATGGAAATAACTTTTATCAGGGTGTTGTGATTTTCCATTCTGTGTTTCTACTTTTGCTTTAAATGAGGAAGTAATATAACATTAAACTTAACCAGAGCTTCAACCAATACTTATTTTCATCATTGATTAATCTGTCTATTTTTTTCTTTAATGAATCAATTAATCAGTTAACCTATGAAATGTCTACAAAAGACTTGTTTTGTCTGATCAACAGTTCAAACCTAAAATATATTCTGTTAAACATGATATAAAACAGAGAAAAGCAGATAGTCTTCAAATATTAGAGGCTGAAACAAGCAAATATTTAGTATTTTTGCTTGTTTAAATGATCTATTTTCAAAACTGTTGCTGATTAATTTTTCTACAATTGACTAATTGATCATTTGAATCATTATTAAATTGTATACCTAACAAATAAACTTATAGGAGGTGGGGATATATAACATTTATGCAGTATAATGCAATTCCACACATTAGAGAAAGCCCAACAATAAATAGTTATTGTTGATTTGTCATTCTTGAGGTTGTAGTTTATGGTGTTGTTAACCTGGATCCCTTATCATCAAGTTTTCTTGTTGTTCTGTGTGTGCCATATAAATGATCCTGTCTTCCTGGCGTCTCTCTCAGGTCTGGGACTGTCTCAGGATGTTGCAGGAGCCACATTCATGGCAGCTGGGAGTTCTGCACCAGAACTGGTCACAGCCTTTCTGGGTAAACTTGCAGTGATATAACAATGATTACAACCAGCAATGTCGATGATGACACCAGCATCATCATCATCACTGTCACTGTGTCCCTTTCCAACCCAATGAGCTGTGACTTCACCACCATATGGCAACAGGGAGGGACCGTGGCCTTTGATGAGGAGATTTTTTCTCTCAGCACATTGATTCTTTTTCACTGTCCCTGTCCTCAAAGCTAAGATGTGCTCTTCATGCGTGTTGTGTGTTAGGTGTGTTTGTGACAAAGGGAGACATTGGGGTCAGCACCATCGTGGGATCAGCAGTCTACAACCTGCTGGGAATCTGTGCTGCGTGTGGACTCTTGGCCCCTATGGTACATTGTCACAATATTCAGACAACAATTACAGCAGCACATTTACTGGGTCAGAGCTGAAGAAACACTGTGTATATTGCGTTGTACGAGCTGTAAAACATTTATTTTTGTTTCCTTTAACAGGCAGGGCGTCTCACCTGTTGGCCACTGTTCAGGGACTGCCTGGCATATGGCATCAGTGTTTCTGCTGTTATTGCCATCATCTCTGATAACAAGGTTTACTGGTGAGTGTGTTTGTATATTTGTGTGCCTTGGCTCAACATCAGGATATGGTTTATACGATCTTCAAACCATACACCACCTGCATGTGCAAGGTGGCGGTAAAAGACAGCGTCAGATATTATTGTCTCGTGACACTTAGAACAACATATAGATGTCAAAACAACTGTATCGTACAGTACTGTGACTCATTTATTGTACTGATAGTACTTAGCAATAAAAGTCCCTCAATAAAAAAAAAAAACTTATCAAAACAAAACTGGAATGTAAAGTAACCAAAGATGATTAAAAGCAACTTGCTGGTGTGAGAAAAGACACCTAATGACTGAAACAAGCTGATACATAAGCAGGGGACAAGAGCAAGATACATTTTTTTTTTTTTTTTTAAAGAAAAAAAAGAAAAAGATCAGTAAAATAATCTACTTAAAGGTGATATTTGTTAGCTAGTGGCACACAGCAAACATTAGCATTAACGGCTATTTACTAGCTTTACCAAGTTCAGCATCAACGTTAGTTCCTTTACTCACTCAAAGCTGTCTCTTAGCAACGCAAATGTTGACTCGTGTCTCTATCACGTCTTTTCTTTTACTGAAGTTAGCATGCTAACCAGCTAGCCCCGGCCTGTCTCTTCACTTTCCGACAGCGACTAACTGTAGCCTCCAATCTGCCCTCAAAACGTAGCTCTGCTCAGAGGGTGTAGTTTCTTATATTATAAAGACAACAATCGCCGAAGCTCTTGTCAAGTGACAATCACCACCACCCGCTCTCAGCAAGAAACCATATTCAGCGGCAGAGAAAACATACAAATAACCCTTTTAATCCATAGATTTTCATCATTTAAAATATATTTAAAAAATGTAAAAGCAAGGTCTAGTACCGTAGTCCACAGCCCACTTCAAGAAATGGATCTGAGGTCCAAGGTTCTGTACCAGGTCACATAATGACACCTGAGCAAGTTCCATATGCTGAAGTAGGCCAAGGGATTTTGGTCAAAAGCTCAGGGAAAAGCTTAGCAAGTGACCTTGCTTTTAGAATATTTACCACTATATCTGTCCCAGAGGGCAGGAATTAATCATAATCCCAAACTGTATGTTTTGCTTACAGGTACGACGCCGCCTCGCTGCTGCTGGTCTATGGCGTCTACATAGTGGTTCTGTGCTTTGACCTTCGCATCAGTGAGTTTGTCCTGAGGAAGCTGAGCCCTTGCTGCACCTGTCTGGGTAGAGGGTCTGGGGAGAAGACTGAAACACAGCCGCTGATGGGCTGGAATGACGACACCAGTCTGCGAATCCACAGTCGCTCCAGAACAGACAGCGGCATCTTCCAGGACGACTCAGGATACTCTCATCTGTCTCTCAGCCTGCATGGCCTCAATGAGATTCCTGAAGGTAAATCACACTTCTTAGTGATAGTGCACGGTTTTTGACGATTTTAAACACGGCGTGTCTATGACTCCTTGGTGATGATGTAACTCACATTTACTCATGTTTGTCTGCTTGCGTCCTAACAGAGCATAAAAGTGTGTTTGCTGTGCCAGAGAGCGACCTGAAACGTATCCTCTGGGTTCTGTCTCTGCCCATCATCACTCTACTTTTCCTGACCATCCCTGACTGCAGGAGAAGGTTCTGGAAGAAATGGTTCATGATAACCTTCCTCATGTCAGCTGTCTGGATCTCAGGTTTCACATATCTGCTGGTGTGGATGGTCACTGTCGTCGGTGAGATCATTGTTTTAACTTTTCATTCTGTGATGAGCTTGTGTCAAATCTGTACATTTCCTTAGTCTTTTCAGTCGCTTCTAGTTGCAGGTATAAATCAGCCCATCACTGACTGGGCTGTAAAGCCTTTGTTGATCACAAGTGTTTGAAACTTGTGAGAAAAATGTCTGATTTGCAGAGTAGAATCACATGTTAGTCTGCTGGCTAATTCCTGAGATGCCATTGTCCTGGAAAGTTTAGAGGGGGGTTATTGTAGCTCCAGTGGGCCATGTGCCGACCCAGCCACAGCAGGATTACAGTCCGCTTTCCCCCCTGAGGAAACACAGTCATGTGAGCAGTGGGTGTACATACAGAAATACCCACAAGCACGGGTCCAAGAGCAGATATCCCATCTACAAGAGAGATGTAAGCTATATAACTGACCTAGGATCAGGCTCATAGCTCAACTTCATCATGTGATGGTGGTAGTTCCACTCAAGTATAATGAGATTATTATCCAGTAGTCTTATGAAAGAGCAGGCATGTGACCCAACAGGTACAACTCAAACATACAGTATGTGATTGAGGATGTTTCCCTGTGGCTCTGTTCTGTACACTACTGTCACAATATGCACTTCAGAGACAGTTAGCTCAAATGAATGGGTTAACATTTGGTTGACTTAATGAGAATGATTTTTCCCACCACAGTGGCCTCCAGCTCCAGAGTCACAGCTACCACTGAGCACACAGGATCATGCTCTTTAATATTTCTTTTTTTGGGGGGAGTGTGTCATGCCATGAAAAGGAGCTTACATTCAGGGATTACACGTTAGGTCTGTTGGGTTTAGTATGGCTCACTCTAATATTTTTAGACTTGATTTGACAAAAAAAAAAAAAATGATTAAAATGAAAGGAATTAAGTATTCTAGGAATTACATGGCACCAGCACATAATGTAGGAGAAAACATTGTCAGTACATGTAATTGGACTGTTAAATAATCATTTAAATGTAAATGATTAAGTTAGTAGCTAATTGAAATTTTCTTAAGTGGGCAGGGTTCTGCTTGGGGAATTTGGTCTTATGATCTCAGTATATTGAAAATCCTGGCTACAGCCTTCAGCGGTGACTTATTAACCCTATAGCCATCGTTCCAATCAGCTGCTGTTCTCTCCCCATCTTGATGTTACCGGAGGAGGGCGGGTCTGATTTTGTGTTGGTATTATCTCGACACAGGTGAGACCCTTGGCATTCCTGATACAGTAATGGGACTCACTCTGCTTGCTGCTGGAACCAGTATACCTGACACCGTAGCCAGTGTGATGGTGGCCAGAGAAGGTAAATGATCATGTCACCAACCACTATATCCTGCATGGACGTCTAAGACCCGTCAAAACAAAATGATTGAATCTAAAATCAGTTCTTCTTAAGCAACATCACTGATTCATTTCCTAAATAAAACCTGGATGTGGTAGCTGCTGAACACACTAGCCTTCTACCACGTACTGCTGAGCACTGAGCTCTCTTGCTGAAAGACATTTAAGTGGCAACTGTTGATTACACATTCACATTGTTAAGTTTTTTGATCAGCTATTTTAAAAATGAAAAGAACAAACTTGCCTTGAGATAACTTCTGGTCTAAATTGGCACTACAGAAATAAAATTGACGTAATTTAAATATATTCTGTGTGAATAGAGACTTACATGTCTTCTGTTAAACAGGGAAAGCTGACATGGCCATGTCCAACATAGTGGGCTCTAATGTTTTCGACATGCTCTGCCTGGGTCTGCCCTGGTTCATCAAGACTGCCTTTGTGGATACAGACAACCCTGTAGAGGTCAACAGCACAGGACTGGTCTTCATTTCCTCCACACTCCTCCTTTCAATCATCTTCCTTTTCGTAGCCGTTCATGTTAACGGATGGAAACTCAACTGGAAGCTGGGAATCGTTTCTCTCTTCTGCTACATTCTCTTTGCCACTCTATCCATCCTGTATGAGCTGGGGATTATTGGGAATAACCCCATAAGACTGTGCAGTGACTGAAAACTGACCTCGCCAGGACTGAAGCCATATTTCCTGAGACTCCAACAATCCAAAAGCACAACAAAAATGTTAAGCCTATAAATCTTCAAATGCCAAGGCAAGGAGGCCCTGTCCCACTCACATGCTTTCAAAGATACTGTACCATGGGAGATGTGGGCTGGCCACGTCTCTGGAAGAGGATGATCTCTTTTAGCAATACATTTCACCAAAGGTGGAATTGTACAAAGGATCACTTTCTTGTGCCTGCTAAGATCCAGGCCAGACTGTTATCATACAATGAAGACCTGTTATCAAGATCTGAGATGTCTTCCGTCTTACTCAAGGCCCATAAATGGAAAATGTGCCGTCACAGAAGTGACTGCCGAGTTCAAATGAATTCAAAACTATCAAGTCAGTGTCAACAAATAAAAAGGTGTCAACTAAACACATTTGACCTTGTCCTTCTTTTTCAGTATGTGGGCGGAATTAACAAAAAAAGAGGCATCATCTAAACCTTCCTGATAAGCTTTTACGAGGACATTCTTATTGCCCACAATGAAGAATGGAGGAATGAGCCATAAATAGTGAAAAACAAAAAAGAAAAAAAACTTTCCACTCATCTTGTTACCTAAAATGATCAACTGATCAAACCCAAGCTTTGATCAGTTGTTCATAATTAATCCTGCAAAGGTTAAATGCACTTCAGACACTAGTCTACACTTAAAATAATGCCAATATAATAAAAAATGGCAACTCTATTCCACTGAAACAAAAACTACCACCCAATCTTTGAGCTCTGGGAACTTAAATATCTTTCTGTGATTAGTGTTGAAGACCACGCCTGATAAAATTCAATTCCACTCTCTTCTCACTTTATTCCAGTTGCTGCCTTTGTGATTAATGTAGAAATTACCCGATTTTCAAGAGGCCACTGTACGGCAGTGTTGCGCAATACTGCAACACACCTCAGGTTCATTTTACACACACTGTGAAAAACAACTTTGATACGTCAATCTCAGGAGATTTTACAACCACCGGGTTTAAAAATTAAAAAGTTTATTTGTTCAAATAAACTGCCTGACAAATTAAAAAGGGTTTACAAAACAAAGATAAAAGAGCTATGAAGTATATATAAACAAAAATATTTGAAACAGTGGACAAATGGAGATATGAAGTAATTGTGTTTTTAAAACAAAACAAAAGATCATTGGCAAGAGGGTTGAATGTGGAAGTGTGTTAGCATGACTCCTACAAAAGCTCTAGGCGTTGCGATCGATGCGGACGTCCACCTCTCGGCCATTGATCTTAGTTCCATTCATCATCCTGCAGGCCTTCTCAGCACTCTCCGGTGAGTCAAATCTCACTGTTCCACAGCCCTTTGACTTCCCATTCTCCATCTTGATCTCTGCAAACATTACCTGGCCTGCAATAAATAAAAATGAGAAATTACTACATTCTGAAACCACAGTGTGTCACACAGTGTAGATAAGTTTAAAGCCTGAGATTTTGGCATCCTCGTTTAACTATCCATATGTCAATATGAGATGAAGTATTCTATTTGAGTGGTATGCTGTATGTAGGTTTTATGTTTTTACTAATGCATCAGCAGTAAAAATTTAATGAATGCTGAGGGAAAGACGTACCGCAGTGACTGAACTTCTCTTTCAGCTTTTGCCATGTAAGATCATAGGACAGCTGCAACACACATATTGATATTTCAGTCCATATACTGGTCAGAATTTACATTATACTGGAGAGAGGATGAGTGTATCATAAAAGAGGTGGACTCAACAACATACTGTGAAGTACAGGGCCAGTTACTTAAACTAAACAAACCCAACATCATCATTTATATTAATGCATGGGTTATGTCACACCTCAATCAATAAGGGGGTATCAACGCACAGAGAAAATGTATTTATCAATGAAGAAGTAATTACATCAGTGGGGAGGTCTCCTGGATGTAAGCCCAATGCTATTTAACAGACTTCCAACTAATTCTTGTTACTAGCAAAGCTTTCACAGATCTAACACACACTTACATTTCGCACAAAGATCTGACAGCCTGCTTTGGACCCAGAGCCTCTGTCAGACATGCCTCCACCCATGTGGCCTGGTCCCCCACCTCCATAGCCACCAAAGCCACGGTTCATGTCCATTGCTGACATGCCCATACGGTCAAAGCTGGAGCCCATGCGATCCATCGACATATTGCCCATTCCACCACCACCTGCAAATTAATACACAGACGCAAATGATATGAGAGAGCAACAAAAACTAATGGGCTGTACCGTTTATTTTAACAGAGCAGTATTATGCAGCTTCCAGCTCTGTTCTAGCCTTGCAAAGGCTCACCTCAGATTTATATTCATGAGATTTTAAGACAATACCTGTATATACCTGTATATATTGAAACTGCAATACACAAAATATTATGATGATACTTTTTACCATCACATAGCTTTTCATTAATTTTGTCCAATGACATGTCACTGAAGCGTGTACAAACACTGAAACTGTACTGGCATTCTATCACTTCAAAGCATTAGCTGTGAGAGAGTACAATGTCACTGTGACATTGTTTATACAGGAGGTGCAGCCTTTGTACCAGTTTGTATTCTTAGTGTACCCAAACAAACTCCACAAGGAAGAGAGTGTATAGAAATAATGCAAATTATCCTCTGAGTACAATATATAGTTTCTCTAACACTCTTCCATGTTGTATTTTGTGTACTACTCCATGTGTGAAAATACAGGTTGCCATGGAGCCATGCAGTAAGCATTTTTTCAAATATCTCTAATAAAAGAGGAAGAGACTGATGTTGGTGCACATGGTTGTTGCTCATCTCTCAAAAAAAACAAAAAACAAAAAAACAACTGCAGTGGCAAAACACGATTGCTGTATATCATGAAAAATGCCAAAGGGTTTTTTCAGGCTTCCTTATTCTTGGCCCAAACAATTTGTACATCAAACTCTTTCTCAGGCTCTGACTGCCCACACACACGAATAACACAGAAGTAAAATGTTATGTCTCTTGGTGCTCGTCACATACATGTTGGATCTAATGGATCAAACCTTTCTAATTCTTCATAGTTCAACAGCAGTTTATATCATAATGTACAGTATGTCCACAGTAAATGATAAATGGGCTGCATATAGATAGCACTCAAAGCACCTTCCACTACAGGTCACAACCACCATTCACACACATTCATGAAGTGCATCTCTATCACACATAAACTCACTCACTCATAGGAAGCAATTTGGGGTGCAGAACTGAGCAACGGCCACAAATAGTCTTTCAATTGCAACTATGGCCACAACATCATACATGCCTCAGTGTTGTCAACATAGATCACTATTGATTCTACTTCAGTATATGTCAAACACCAGTGCTCACAGACTTCATGTTAGATTGAACTTAAACACTTGAGCAGAGCCATTACTTGTCATCTGATTGAAGGACTGTCCCTACAACCACTACACTTCCTCGTTGTCCAATACCTATTCAGCGAGTTATGAAGCTTAATGACTTGCTACATCGTAGTACACTTAATACTCATTCCTCCTTTACATGACTTGATGTATAAACTGTCAAAAGACTATCAAATGTAAAGGGCTAATAACTTTCCAATGTCAACAGTAATAAAGAGATTAGTGGCTCACTAAAGAGCTAGGGGAAGAACTGATATATAACAGATTTATAAAAACTGTGGATGGAATATCTCATGTACCTAATCCAGTCCCCATGTGCCCCATGCCACCACTGCCCATGCCTCCTCCATAACCTCCGCCTAAAGGAGAGAATGCAAGTCAGCGCAGATTAGATTAGACCATAACAACAATGTCACAAAAGCAAAAGAAACAGTCAGCCTATAAATAGAACAGCATTCTCTAAAAATCAATCATAACTCAAAACCAAACTACACAGAGGAACTTGCATAACCTCCCCTGTGTCATGTTTGACTTCAGACAACCCTGAATTCCTTTCATACTGACAGAGTATCACTTACCCATGCCTCCAAAAGAATCCCCAAATCCTCGATTCACTGGCATGTCACTGTGCCCAAAGTCCCGATCCATTCCACCCATTCCTGACCGGTACATATCTCCACCCAGAGAAAAACAAAAAATGCAACCTTAGACTGGAGTTACCACACAATGTTGCAGCTCAGTGGTTATAGTATAACATCGTAGAACTGAACCTCATCTCTGCCCAGCAGGAGCAAATAGGTTCACTTACCTCCCATCCTGCCAACTGGAGCCATGTCTCTCCCTCCAAAGCCACCCATGTTGCCCATGCTCTCCATGCCCCCGAAGCCCCCGCCACCACTCATTCCTGTGAAAAAGCAGCATCCAGGTTTCAACATCGCTCTCTCCCTCGCTCCACAAAAAAGTAGACCACGTTCTTTCGGTAGGAAAACTCATAGGCAGCAAAAAGACTTACCTCCTCCAAGTCTGTTCATTCCACCATAACCTGCAACATCCATACCTATGGCAGAAGACGTCAATCAGGCCATGCCAATACACATGCTGTATCTATTTACATCTTATGGGTGTACATACATGGAGAGGAACTGTGTGTAGCCTGATTATCAAACACTGTACAAAGGTGCTTTTAGGTACAATGTCAGTCACATCCTAACACCTTTGTACAAAGAGAAGCTCTGACCATATTTAACCCATATTGACACTCTGCAGGGTCAAAAGAAGACCCACATAAATGTCAGCCAAGAGTTGACGGTTACACATTAACTGCGTTTGCTGCCGACATATTAATTATTACAGAACAATGTCCAAAGTTGTTGATTAATACTGCCTTGTGGTATTAATTGTTGACCGGTGAGTGGACATGCGTCTGGTTCTTTCTGATAAACATGTGCCTACAGAGAAAGACTCATTCGCAACACATGCAAATGATGAGTGATGCACTGTACATAGCATGTGGGGGCATTTTCTTAACTAAACATAACTAAAAATATTTGAGAGGTGACTGACCTCCAGGCCCCATGGAGCCCATGCCTCCTCCACCACTCAAGCGATTGGCATTTATAGGCTGCCCACCTGGCCCCAGTCCCATGCCAACACCACCAAGACCCCCTATACACAAAATACACAGGGAAAAAGAAGAAGGTGTGAACTATGTAATTCACTAGCAATAATAGCAGAGAAGATCACATACCCAATAAGAATTTATATATAGATCTAATGTATTAATAATCAATTATGTGAGCAGCATTTATTGAAGCAAACATTCAATGAAAATTCTGTGTGAAAAGTCATATAGTGACAAAACATGATCCTATACTGCATCTGCAATGCACCAACCCTCAAGAATGGAAGATGTACTGCTCAGAGCATACTTAATATCAAAGCTATACAGACACTGCCGTCGGGTAGAGCAGTTATTTATTCACCCTTGTGTCATATTGTTAAATTTGTAGAATATTTCCACATCATATTTTGGCATCTTCACTTTCATTGCAGACATTGGACCTTTGTCTATTAATAACCAGCTAAAACTCAACAACTACTACTACAAAGTTACTAATATCATCTCATACCATTTAAGTAGGTGTTTTTTTTTGTTGCAAAAATAATGTCTATAAAACTGTTTACAATTACTGTATGAGAAACACACTATTCTATATAATTAAAAAACCTGGTCCTTTAAATAAATGCTGAGGGATTGCTTCTCGAATAACTTTCTAAATTTTTAACTGCAATGACAATCACTACTGTTTTTTTTTTTCAATCATGTCTTTATGCATCTAGCAGCATGCACATGACAGTTGATATTGTCAGACCAATAGCTAACCCGCAGGTAGGAAAACATTTACAAGCTACTTAGTATTCATTTCATTAGCATAGTGCTTCAGCAACATACCTGAGCCTTTCTAACATCACTATAAAATATTTATGCAAATTTATTAACTAGTATCATTTGTTCCCAGAGGGGGTCATACCTTACACTGACAATGTTATTGCTATACACAAATCACTGAGCTTATTTCTATGGATCTCATCTCAGTAACTGACAAGAGAATAACGGTGTACTCACTTGGTAACTGAGATGTTTTTTCTACTTGACGGAAATCATCAGGGGGAAGAGATTTCTCATCCTAAAAAAAAAAAAACACACAACAAATGTAAAGATTCACCTTCATATCCTCTGTACAACTTTAGTTATGTAATAACATACCATTTTAACGTGCATCTGTCTGTCAAAAAGCATCTGTCCATTGAACATGGCTGAGTCCAGAGTCAAGGAGAAGGTCACAGTAAAATTCTAGCGCATTGCCATGTGTGCTTTATATTTTAGTGTTCGATTCTGAAGGATACATATGGCCTGCACAGCCTCCAGTGACTGCTCAAAAGTCACTGTTCCCATCCCGCGGCTCTTGCCATCTTTATCCTCCTTTACATCTGCTCGTTTCACCACACCTGCCATGCTAAACACCTCCTTTAACTTCTTCCAGCCCACCTTGAAATCCAGCTGTAAAACAACATAAAGATACCCCTATTTTTAATGTATGATTTATCATTAGTGGTTAGAGTTTGAAGTTATATATTACAATGTCCTCACATTGGCCACAAACACTGTGGTGCCCAGTCGTCCGGCTTGCAGCGCATGGATGACCTCAGGTGGGATGTTGGGGTTGTTGGCAATGGAGGGTGGGATGTTCATCCCACCAGGCCCCATGTCCTGCCCACGACCTCCTTGTTGACCACCTCCCATGCGCTGCAGCACACGCCGGGCATGTTCCCCATCAGGGTCCTTAAAAGAAAAAGAAAGAAAGAAAAATACATTACATTTTGCAAGTCAGGTTAAGGTTTAAAAAAAAAAAAAAAAAAAGAAAAAAGAAAAAGACAAGAAAGTGCAAAAAATGTCTTTATCTCTTGACACATCAAAAACAAGAAAGCAAGAAAGGGTGTTATAAAGATAAAAGTATAAACAACAGTTTCGTGTTGCTGTAATCATTCAATCATAATATCCTCCCACCTCTTTGATGTTGAGTGGCCTTCCATTCAGGTCGTGCTTATTCATAGTTAATATCGCCTTCTTCACAAACTCCTCATCTTTGAACTCCACCACACTGTTGAATCAGGGAAACAATCAGTTCATGGCAGCACAAAGAAGTTTTTTTTTTTTTTTTTTTTTTTAAAGTTATGTTCGAGAAAGTATGGCAGTCTCTTACCCACAACCCTAACCAGGGTGCATCACAGGAGTCCAGGTAGCACACATATCCAAAGCCGAGGGAGTGAACAAAATACAGTTAGAATCAAAACAAAGCACTTGAACATTGTAAATTAAATGTATCAACATGCCTCTAGTAGTTTCAATACTGCATGTTGGCCATGTTTTGCCCACTGACTTGAGCCAGCAGTTTTTGGTTGTGCTCAAGTCTATTGCAAACAAGATTAAAAGGCTGCTAAAAGCATTTTTATCATTATCTAAAGAAATGGTGACACTTGACATGTTTTAAATAATAAACAAACAATACTATCTTTTGTGTATATACACATATATATTTTGGTAAAAAAAAAAAATCTGGCACTAACAAATAACTATGCATTGTAATTTATCTGAAACATTTAATGTTTTGAACTGGACATAAATACAAGGAAGAAAATCTTAAAAAAAAAAAAAAAGCAAAAAAAAAAGCATTAACATATTTATTTAGTACATTGTTTAAGATTAACCAGCTTTGCCACTGCAATAAAGAAAAAAAGTGTTGTTCAACTTTACATCTGCAGTATGCATTTTGCCATTTAATAAAAAAACATTAAAGAAAAACACTACAGGATCTTTCAAGAGTGTTTTGTTCCTTTGAAGTGAGAGCTGTGCCATAGAACAGAATTGTAGGGTAAGATTTTGAGACATGAGGGTCAATCAATGAGACAAATCACACAACCCACATTTCCCTTTGGAAAATGGCCAAACAGACAAACTTTTAAACTAATTGAAATGACAACAACAAAAGCAAAAGTGTACTCTTAGATGAGTTCATTAGGCTACTTTTCCAAAATTCAACAGGACATCTCCCTTTCAAATGAATATCAATCATTAGCCATCTATCAGGCTCTAAACACAACCTACAGTATCTCCAGTTCAGTAACATAGTAAGACCCAAAGGATTAGAACCTAAAAGTGCACTTGATTAATGAGAGCCTGCTGAGGGCATTTAAAACCTCGTGCAGCAAGTTGGCCACATCACTTACCCTTGACTTTCCTTCTGCATCCTTAAAGAGCTCCACGTATGTAACCTCACCAACTACATGAGACATACAAAGGAAAAATACCAAAAGAACAAAGGGATTTAAGTCACCACGTCTTCAAGTCGCCGTTGGCCTTGGCAATGCCGCTACAGATGGAGATGTCCCATTAATGATCAACAGTCAGCCCAGACCAACATCTCACCAGACAACACCATGCCTTTCTGGGCAGTGACTGAGACCCTCAAAGGCCAAGGCCAGAGAGAAATACAGCTACATTAAACCTGGGAAATTCAAAAGACTTCAACATGATCAGTTTGTCAACAGATTCCATTCATGGCAGTTGAGAGTTTTAAGCTGTCCTTTGACCTTTCAAAAGGCTTCTTGAGATCGCCATAATTCAGAAAGTAAAACATTACAATATTTTCATTCATATAATCAAGATTCACCTTGCAACAGATGCAACAAAAACATTCAACAATCAATTCTACTACTGGTTTGAGGTTACATTTTGAAGCGGACAATGCCATAAAACAAGTGACAATGTAACTACATTCATCTTCCTTTTCTCACAGACATATCAGCCCAAACTAAATTAGTGTCCATCCAAAAGAATTTATTAAAACTCCAATAACCTAATGTCACACTATGTTGGTTCCCTACTATCTGCACTAAGTACATCCAGAGAAAACTACAAACTAAATGACTACTGCTAGAAGCAGAATGCTCCATTTGGTAACAAACAAGAAAGGGTCAGGAACTTCTAATCAGCTGGAGAGAGAGAAGGGGAGACACATCCCCATCACTGGGGACATTACCTTTCTCACGCATTAGATCTTTAATTGCCTGCCATTTCATATCATAGGGGATATTGCTGATGAACACCCGGTTCCTGTGAGCACCCTTCTTTTCTCCACCATGTTTGTCTTTGTAGGGATGGTAGCGGTTCCCTCTTCTGCTCCCAGAGGACTTCTCTTTAGCATCCTGCTTTTCTTTAGGGGGCTTAGTTTCTTCGCCATCCCTATATAAGGCAGAAAGCAGCACGTCAAAAACAAAATCTGTGAGTAATAGCAGGTTCCTTTCGTGTAGTTTGCATTTAGTGGTAATGTGCTTTTCTTTACATCCTTCCATACAAAATGAATGGGACAGCTTTATAAAAGTGATTTACCTTGAAGAAAAATAATCAAAAATGTTATCAAATAGAATGATAAAATCCAAACATGATTGTATTTCTATTCTGAACTTTATGTGGACAACTGCTAGGACACCTAAGGACGGAATGTAAAGGAATTATTTCACAAATTAAATTAAACATAAGTATCAAAAGCACACATCTATGGTGATGATAATTTTGTGTTTATAAAGGCCTTGTGTTTTTTAATATTGTGATGTTAAACCATTTTATCAGAGGTACTGTCCTATTATAAAAATAAATAAAATACAAGAAAGTACTACGTTAGCTCACATAGTTAATTGGCATCATTTAGTTTACACTGAAGCGTCGCAAGCCATCTGCAGCTATAGATTTTGTAACCTTGACCAAATAAATCGAGCTGTTGAGTTAAGAAGAATAGCAGGGATGCTAATGCTAGCTGGTATCTGAAATCAAGTACAGCTTGGTTGATTCATCCAACTAGCAAGTTAAAAAAAGGGTTTGAAGCCCAGTTTAACCTGATGATTTAATGTACGTTGAATATTAGGACTGTGTTAGCGTTAGCTTTCAGACAAGCAAAACACAACCGAGGTTAGCTTCCAGTTAAGGTTGACCCACTGCACCACCTTTGATGTTAAGGCAAGAGCGAACCAGTTTGAGACTCCAGTTTTACATTATATCAGCATCTCTCTGCCGTCATGTTAGCTACAAGCCTAACATGTATCACACAGGTGCTTTACGATGTTTCACAACAGAGGTTATAGACGCTTCTTGGCTAACAATAGCTAGCATTCCAGGACTCCATTTTAGCTAAACCTGCTAACGGCTGCGGAGGCATGACGGACAGAAAAAATCCATCATTTAACTCACGTTTTCACACCGTTGGGTGTTTCTTCAGATGTCTCGTCGGTTTCGGACTTGACGGATGCAGTACATTCGTCTTGCTTTGGCTCTTCATCAAGAGTTGCAACATCTGCCATGTTGAGCTCGGGTTGTCACACAACGCAAGATGCCTCTGACGCTACGCAGTTCAAAATGTGCAGGGGAGATTTGTGCCTCCAACGCGAGATTTGTGAGTTGCCAAGCAGCCTGATAGAATAGAACAGAATAGAATAGAACGGAATAGAATAGAATAGAATAGAATAGAATAGAATAGAATAGAACAGAATAGAATAGAATAGAAAAGAATAGAATAGAATAGTATATGGGTCTGGAAAATACGCATAAATAATATGTTGACATTTTGAAAGACTGTGCACATTAGTAGACAGCTTTAGGGGTCAGCAGGTGAATAAGATAGTAAGTGAGTGTCTGAATAACTGTGAACAGAAAGTGACACACTTTCTGATGGATGCTTCTACGTGTTTCTGAACTGTTCCCAAATCCCAGAAAATCATATCAAGACCTGTCCAACCTGCTTTACAGCAGTGTGATCCATGCACAAGGGAAAGCCCAAAGCTATATTATACAACCAATAAGTTCCTGAATACTTATTTAATGTCTAATTTCAGACAGTGTAATTCATATTGAAATACCAGTTATACATATAACCTACAATATTCCAGGCAGCATACTCATAGTGTCAGACTATAAGTCTTGCTTTATTGATTATAATACAGAGCCAAGCTGATTCATCATTCCTGAAACTATTGATTGATGCTCTGTTACTCTACTGGAGGAATAATTTCATTTTCTTTATACAATACACTTTAACATTGTAGAGTATCTGCTCAGCAAGTCTGTGCAGTTGCCAAAACCAAAAAAAAGCACTTCAAAAGTTGATTATACTCCTATACAAAAAATTGTCCAGCTCCTAACTGTTATGATATGAGGACAATAACTATGTGACCACAATAATGGTGTTCAAACCATAGTTTTATGCTGTGCAAGACGTATCATTTAGACAGCTACACGTTTACATGATTTTCATTTGAATCTTTTCATAAATATTTTGAGGAAATCATCAAAAGCTAAGCCATTTAAAAGCTACTTTTAGGGACATTGTCTCATTTCCAATCGATTTGCACGACATCTGCATAGTCCATATCATGATTTTATGTGTGTCAGAATCTTTGGTGCAGCTGTAGGTGAGCCTCTCCAACCCAGATGTTTGCAATGTTATTCATGCACTGCTTAGGTTTCAGCATGCTTTATCCACAAACTGAACAAGTGGTGCAACTCCCTCATGAAAATAAATACATTTTCACTTATTTCAGGAGCAGATACCACTGATATGTGCAATGAAGGAGAACGCAGCTCTCTGAACTTTCAATTACAACCATGGGTCAGGTTGAACTTTAACATAAAAGGGAAGTTAACCTTTAACATGTACACGTATTACTCTGTCAATGAAAAATCAGGTCAATAAACTGATAATACATTCCTTAAGGGCTGGCTGTTTTCATAGCATACTTCCTACAGATAAATGCTGCAACATTACTAAGTCGGCTGCAAAATAACCTTGCAACTTGGTTTCACAAACAAAGAACAGTCAGTCAACCTAAGTTGCTGCACATGATTTATGAAATTACATTACAGTACATTAATATTTCATCATCATATGCCAAAAATCTATATGATAATGCGTGCATTTTTAATGTTGGAGCTTCCCCAATAGATTTGAATTGAAATGTGACTCCTACATTTCCTATCAGCAGTAGCAACAATTTCAAGATGTAGATTTTTATCTTTTTGTGGAAACCACAGTCAGCATTTGGATCTGATTTCACATAATCAGTAGTTACCAAAAAAGACTTCTTTGCTTTGGCTTCTTTGGAAACACTTAAAACTTAAATATTATCCACTGAAACATCATGTTGTCTTTACAACAAACCAAACAAAAACACAATTGGAAAAGTAAGCTACTTTTTCCAAGCTATAGCAGAGAAACTTACAACTAATGACAATATTAAAGTCATTGTGTGAATACCACAAAATAGCGCAGTATGAACCTGGCCCTGAACTTGCATATGATTGATATGGCTATCATTATCTTACTGAAGACCATGAGTTTCTCTCTGATCACACTAGGAGATGCTTTAATTGCAACCACAGCTTTATTTCTCTTATCTTGCATATCGTGATGTGCACGGTCGCCTTAGCATTATACCTTTGATAACAATATCGTAGATTATTATATTTATTCTAAAAAGTTAGACCATCCTTTTAAAATGAAAACTTAACTTACAATGGACCATGTAAATTTAATTAAGTTGTGGGCCCCAAGAGAGTTAGTAATTGCTGCGGTTAGGCTGATGGAGCCCTAATAAAGTATTTAAAATCTTGGTAATTTCACTACATCTGTCTTTGTACTTTCTTGTGCAGATTGTATTATCACACAAGGGTGTGGTGTAGAGTTCATTAACTTTAAAGGGGATACTGTGAGAGCAGTTCATAGATTCATAGTTTTACAGTTCTCAGTATCAGTTTTGTTCCTGACCTGTTGTCTGGTCGAGATAAAAGTTCAACAATCTTTATCCCTATGTCCTGTGGACACTACGTAATATTCTAATATGCTTTATGCAACAGATTCAGATCATCTCAGCAGTTCCTCTTCCAAACCAAAAGAGTCCAAAGATATTCAGCACACCTCGACACACAGGTAAAAGCACATTTGCATGTTTCGACTGTTGACAGATGTGATAAAGGTGATTCAGAGGCAATGTTCTAATATAAAGTCATTCAACTTCTGTTAATTTTCACATTCATGAAATCCTTTCCAACAGCTAATTCACTGTAATGGATTCAGACTTTCTGTAACTTGACCTTATCACTAGTATGTTATGACCCAACAGTTTTCCATTTTGACCTTGTCTTTTAAATTGACATGAGGGTATTGCCAGAAAACATCCAGCGGTTTCATTGTCCATACAGTGTGTCATCTCCTCATCTGATTTTCAAGAACCATCCTTGAAATGAATGTGAAATAAAACTGTATTTATGACTTGGCCGACAAATCACTGCGACGCCACACTACCTGTTTCTGCCCAAATACAGCCAAGGATCAAGTATCAACAGCACAGCAAGACTAGAAACTGCTACGAACCCAAGAAAAAAAAAAAAAAAGACAGTTCAAAAGACACTGCAGAGTCATAAAACTCTGTGTTTAAATTCTCTCTGGGATTTTTTCAGATGTTTACAACTGGAAAAGGAAAATGGAGTTCTCCTTCCCACTTTCAAGCCTTGAATTATTGCACATCTCACACTAGTGATGACCATCTCCCTCATGGCATGCCTTATCCTTAGATCCGAGTCACTGCACCACTGTGACAAAAACTACATTGCTGATATGAATTTCCGCTGCATAACAACAAAACAGACGGCCAGACGCTTCACTGCTGCATACTGTTACAGACCTGCCGATTGTTTGCCCATACAATACTGCTTTTCATTCACTCCAGTAAAACCTATGTAAATACCAGTCTCTTCCTCCTTCCGCATGTCCGGGGAGCTTGCATTCGTAAGCCTTTAAGCAGAGGGGGCTAATTCAATTTGACCACAGCAAACTGCACCAATTAAAAACACATCATCAAAGCAGGAGCAGGCTTTGAGGATAGTGCTGTGCTGGACCAAAAATACCTTTGCAGCAGCATTTACTGGCCAGGAGCAGTGAGAGGCAGCATTTCTCCTGCTGGCTAAGCCATGATATTCCTGTCACATTTTGGTGGAGTCATTTTGAGAAGAGCCAAATAAGCCAGGGAGAGGAGAATGGAGAGAGAAGAAAAAAGAAGAGGCGGGTTGCTTGTTGATGCTGCTGCATCGGTGGTGGTGTTGCTGAGGGGGGGAATGTTGTGAATGACTGAGGCAGCAGAGCAGCTGAGTGAGACTAACAAGTGGTTGCCATGCAGCAGGAGCAAGCGTGCGTGCTCCTGGAGGGAGAGATAGAGAAACAGAATGATAATGAGTAGGAGGCAGCAAGTAAGGGAGCATGAGGAGAGGAGCTGTATCTCTGAGAAGAGACATATATCATAGCTTGATCCAGCCTCTCCCTCGCTTCTCTGTTCCTCTCTTCATCTCTCTACCTTTTTGTTTAGATGTGGGGTTAGCCTAGCACACCCTGGATGCTGGCAATGGATGGATTAATGGACATATGTCTGGGGGCTCCGAGACGGAGGAGTTGCTCGGAAGAAACAGCAGCAACAGGTCTGTAAGGATGGAACGATAATGACGGTGAGACGCCTGCTTTTTCTTTCGCAGACATCCCACACAAGGAAATCTGTCAATGCAGTCTCTCCTTTCACCCTACCTCACTCCCTCCCTCTCTCCTCTCCTCTCTCTCACCATGCATACTTGTGCAGTGTCCTCATCATTCTACTTGCTTCTCCCTCATCTGTCTTTCCCAATTCTCTCTGTTCATTCCCCTGTCCCTGTCTGTATGTATCCTCCCTCTCTCATCCAACCCCCCCCCACACACACACACACCTCCCCTTCCCTCCCTCCCTTCCTTTCACTTGAGCCACCTGCTGCTTGTGTTCATATGAACAATTTGAGGAGGAAAAGAATGACAGAAGCAGACTTCCACTTGTGTGACCACACCAATTTTGCGATTATGTTCGGTCAATCACCGTCGCTATCATGTTTAATGGAATTACACTGTCCGGCAGGCATCTGCTGACACGCAACAGGTAGAGATCCCTTTCTTCTAAACCATAACATACGTGACATCACATCTTCATGAGATGTGACGTTTTCATTGGTACCTTACGGCTTTGCCTGTGTTTCACCGCTGGCTATGCACTGCGACACACTGTCATGGCATTGGCTGGTATTCCCGAACCCGTTCTCCTGCAGTCTCCCTCACTCTTCTGTTCATGTTTGCCTTTTGTAATTTTCTGCAAAATTCCCAGAGGGGCAGAGTGAGAGAGAGATCAAAGTCTCCGGACATCTGTTTGATACCACACTCAAAAAATAAAAAAAGGCTATTTATAGATACCTGTAAACCTGTTCAACATTTAATTGTGGAATTTGTGTATTTCTTCTACCATATTAGCACCCTTGTTTCTCACAGTCTTTGCAGTGTAAGCATGAAGTATTTAAATAGGTTGATTAAATGGATCCTCTCTGCAGTAGAGACAAGACAGCACTAATCTGAAGCCATCATGTATCTCTGTCCAGGTAACATGCAGGCTCCTAAACGCCTGACCCTATCGGAGGAGAGATGAGGCACCTAGATGTTGGTTTACCATGTTTAGCGTCCACTACAACCACTCCCTTGCTGCCATGAGCGGAAACGACATGATGGCGCACTCTCTGACTCTGGAGCAGAAGACAGCGTTTGCCTTCGTGGGGATGCTCCTGGTGTTCCTGGGGCTGCTGATAGTAAGGTGTTTCAGGATCCTGCTGGACCCCTACAGCAGTATGCCCTCCTCCAACTGGGCTGATGGCATTGAGGGGCTGGAGAAAGGGACGTTTGAGTACGCCCTTACTTAACACAGGGACACACACATCCATAGATGTCCTCGCGAATAGAAAAACGCCTATAGATACACATACGCTTACACACGGACACAGATACACTCGCACACACGCAAACACATGTGACACACAGCCCTGCACAACCATTGCACCTGAAACTGACACACCATTAAGACATCTCTCTGTGACAGACTCAGCTAAGAGACTGAAGCTGTGTATGTTGTTCAATGTGCGTGCACTGTTAGTTCAGAGCCAGTGTAGAGTCTCTCTACCGTATGTGACTACATGTCTGTTGTGTGTGTCTAACCAAGTGTGAGGTAGACGCTGTGTCATATCCTCCACTGCCCTTCTGCCAGGGTGGTGTGCATTTCAGCTCATCAAATTTACACGGAAATGGCTGAAGCTCCCTTTAACCCATGCCTACAAGTTGAATGTCTGTAGATTATAAGAGGAGGTAAGAGGTGGATGCTCGCGGGACAGGGTGGGGAATTAGGGTGCAGTGGGATTATTCAGATACAGTTTGAAGACTCAGGGACAAGATTCCTCATGTGAACTCAGAATGGGAAACAGAGTGGTTCCACCTCTGCACAGCAGAGCTGTTCTGCACAAGAATGTATACTGTCTGGTTGGATACAGGGTATTATGTCAAACTAGTGCTTTGTGGACTAATCAAATCCAATCTGTTGGTAATCCAAAGGGATGCTGCTGCTGCTGCTGCTGCTGCTGCTGCTGCTGCTGCTGCTGCTGCTGCTGCTGCTGCTGCTGTGTATGTACAGATTGGTCCTTTCCGTGGTGTCTTGTTTTTTGAAGTCATGCAGTGAAAGGCAACTGAACAAACTGTGATTTACATTATGGTGTTACTGTTTCTAAATGATGCAAAAACAACTCTTTTAGAGTTTGTACTGCTGCTGGTTTTGAGTGATGATACGTTGTGTGTTGCCACAATTATATGTCTGGGTGAAAGAAAAAAAAACAAAAAAAAACACAACTGTTTACTTTTGTCTGCGAAGACATATGATTGTGTCTGAAGGTCGGCTGATGCGATCAAGCCAAAGAACTTTCATGGGGGAAATGAGGATTAGAAACTAGGAAGAACTCTCTCTTTCAGTGCTGCTAGTTTTCTAATGACAAGGAGAAACCCTCACTACCTGTCTGCGGAGGAAAAGGTCACATGGAAAATAGAGGTGGGATGTCTGTCAGCACTGCACGTGAGCATCTTTTTCCTCCTGTTCTCAGCCATCCTCACCGGTTCACACCTGCTCTCTTCTCTCCAGACAGAGGAAGACGGGACTAAACAGAGACTGTAATACGGCAGACTGGTCAAAGTCTTGAGTGTTCCTTTGCTAATTCCTACGGTCTACGGTTTCTCCTTAGTGCTGTGAATCTGCCTTACTGTGACCTTCAATGGGTTTATGTGCCTTCATCTAGAAACATTAGAGCACCTGTTTATGTGTGTGTGTGTGTGTGTGTGTGTGTGTGTGTATATGTGTGCGTGCGTGTGTGTGTACGCGTGTGTGTGTGTGTGTGTGTGGCATATCATGATGACGGATGACATCTCCTGACCTGTTGCTTGCTCAGCTGGTGGTAGAGATTTCTCATTGATATAGATTTGATTCAATGATGTGAAATAAATAGAATTTCTTCACTTTAAAATATTGTTGGCATAATTGTTGCTTTTCTGGTTCTCTTATTGCAATCTGAGGAGCACGTGAAACAAAAAAAATAAGAAATCACTTTTACAAATGAGCAGGACACTTTAGGTGACAGTCGGCAGACGCTTAAAATGTTTCTTGCTTCTGCTTCTAGTCTCCGGCGGTGGTCGTCCATTATTGCTGCGATGCGTTAGAGCGGGAGAAACAGAGGTGATCAGAATTTTTAGCAATAACTCTAGTAAGAGCAGATTCCTCTACAGTTTACGGTACGTGCATAAATGTGCAGGCATGGTCAAGAGACAGGAAAAAAAGGCTAATGTAGCAGCAGTAAGCGATACACACAGGCATCCATTGACAGTCTTGTGGTGATAAGGGAGGTCTTGATCTGCAGAGCCTACTGCACTCAGAGGCCAGGCCACCGTGCACACCTGCCTCAACGCATCATTCGTCAGGAATGCAATCATTATTGCACCATTATCTCTGTCACCTATGTGACATCCTTATCTGAAATCTATTTTTAGTGGAAAAAAAAACACTTCGCTTTTCCTCTTCAGCCTAAAAGCCCACTAACCTTAGAGGAAAAACTCACAAAGGGTCATGAGTCTATTAAATTTTAACAAATATGGCTGCTTTGCATTGTATTTTCATATAGTGCAGTCAGGTTGTGTGTTTGAAATTCCATAAACCACTTTCCCTTCTTTGACTGGACATAATGTAGAGACAACTACTCGTCTTTTCATACAAGAGGAAGAATTATTTGGGCCTGCTGTTACAGTTGCACTGCGCACAATATGTAAAATTATATCCTTCTGCATTCCTTCAGCAATAAACCAGAATCATTAGAAATACTCATCTTTTGTTGGCATAAAAGTAATTAGGAAAAAAATGTAATTACACGTTTGCTATTGGATTTACAGAAAATAGCACCGTGCTTAAAGAATCTCATTTACACTGTATGAGACAATGAGTCAGCTAAATGGTGACCCTTAGCATTTGATAATCAGTCATCAGTTTTATTAGTTGCGGTCTTCGAACCTCACAAGCTATGTCCTTGATTTGTTGTGACAAGACCTGGAGATACAATAGGCCTTTTATTACTGAAGCAATCCAAATAGCTCTCAAAGTGCTGTAATCTAAAGTTAATGATACTTTTAGAGCAGCAACTTCCAAAAATAGCTTGAGGCAGTCGGGTCAGTGAAGTGGTGATTTTTTTTTTATTTATCTATTTTTATTAAAAAAAAACTTTATTTTATGCTTTAGCCTTTATGTCACTTAATTTTTCTTGATCATGCTGTGCCAACAAGGTCACAAATCTGCAAATTCCTGCGCTGGTTGCTTTGCATTAAGAAATGAGCTAGAGACAACTTGATATTTGAAGTCAGGACCCTCATGTCACATCTGAATCCTGAGCAGAGCCTGTGTTTCATCTTAGACTTAACCATGTTAACGCCTCTAGAAGCAGATAGGTCAGTGATTACCTATCATGGCGTGTATGATGTTTTATAACCATCATTAATGATTATAAAGCTATTATGTTTAATAATTTACTTTTAATCAACTCAACTTTTGTTGGTTATTTGCAGGTGAATGTTTCTTTAGAATATAAGTTAAATAAGGAATATAACATTTTACAAAAGACAAGTTAATATAACAGTAACATTCGAATTTGAAAAATTCCAAACATAGTGGGATCCACCTTACCCAAAGATTTCTCTTAGCAAGTATACAAGAGAACTACATACAGGAGAGTTTTGTTTTTTTTTTTTTCATTTTAATATTCATGATTTTTGAAAATCAACAAAATCAAATTCATGTTGAATTTTAAATTAGATTTGTTTAGCTAAATTTTCAAAAAGGTGCTTATGAGAGAGCAGGCCACAGTCCAACGGTAAGCTTCTCTATATAAAAAAAATATCATGCTTGATTGGGGGCATTTCATTTAATTTCTGATTGACAGATACGATTAGCAGGCCTACGCTGACTGGGCCAATAGCTGAGATGAGCTATAGGGTTTACCCATGCTTTTATTTATTGCGGCCCTTTAAGATGTAGTATCAGGAATCCTGTCTGCTGGTATCTGCTGCTTTGTACTTAATCACGTTTCACATCACAGTGAGCAGAGCGAGGTTTGATAAATGCTGCAAAGGGATTTTTTTTCCAGCCTCTTTCGAGCCCTTTGGACATTAACTAAAGTGCAGATTCTCCTGTTCTCTGTACAGATCGGAGCATACGCACCTGCTGCCACAGACTCACCATATAGGCTCAACAGATCTCTGAGGAGCACTGTAAACTCTGGATTTACTCGAGCAGAGCAGACAAAAGTCAAGCAGGCCCAATGATGAAAGGGAATCACCTTAATCTCAAGTCCAGACTCTGGGAGAGTCAGGATGTCTGACTGCAATAAGACAGCTGCAATGTAACACAAAGAAACGACCTCGCTCCGTGTTAAACACAGAATAAACTAAATCTGACTCAAAGATGAGGATTCATTTCACCATTCGCTGTTAAAATGATCCTTTTTAGTCTGATTATGACAGAAGTGAGACAGAGGCAGATCGGAAGAGGGGAGTTGTTCTGCAGTGATCATTACATCCCATGTGGAAAATTTTCTTTCTTTACTGTGACTCAGTCAGTATCATTCTTGTGGAAATTTATAACAACTTTGAACTACTGTGTTCCACATCTGATAAGCATTGTGAAATTGGTTGCCTCCTTTCAATCTGTACATATAAACACGTGCTGGAGTATTTTTATTCTCAGGCCTGCAATACATCCAAGGTCAGACTTCAAGTCATCAGTCCGCCTTTCACTGTGTGCATAAATCACCGTGGTGTATCAGTAATAAGGAAGTTTACCTGTTAAGAGGTCTTTTAAAGGCACTTTAGAAGTCATGTGGTTGTGGAGAAGTGCCTCCGGCATGTTCCTGTAATTCATGGTCTCATATTAACTCTAATTTTCCTCATGAATACGGCTGTTTTCTTCTGTGCTTGCCAGCCCACAACACTTTGTGGCAAAAGAAAATGATCAGATAACATTTATTTCATCAGTTATATTGCGCTTATGGGCCCTATATCTTAAACACTGTAAGACTGATTTCCCTCTTGTTATCACACTAGTTCTATTAATTATATCCTATTACTTATGTATCTGTTATGAAATTAATATATCTCTTTATCATATCATCATTAACTTTATCTTTTTATTCCACGGTCATACATATCATAATGGGTCTGTAACCTTGAAACTTTTCCTACTTACTTATATTTACTTTTTGCTAGTGGAAATGTCCACGATTGTTTCCCGGTGATTCATCCAAAGGGCCCATAGGTCTGAAGAAATACTATCCATGGCCCCATAAACTGCAACCACAGAACAACATGTGCTCTTGCCCTGCACTTCAGACAATAATATTAGTAATCAATTCTTCAGAACTCAGGCAGTGAGCGCCTTTATCTCTCGTTTGGCGTTTATGACTTGGTTAATCGTTAAACAAGTGCCTTTGTGTCCCCTTGGATGGAGCAAGGACATATCTGACACCCCTCGTTCACTTTTCTGAGGGTTGATCCAGACAATTAGCCAATAGCTGACAGCCAGAGTATGACCCTGACCTGCAAGGTATAAAGGTAGGCCCTCTGAGACAAACTGAGTTTACTCACAAGACGCTCAGAAGACAAGAGATCTCTATCAATCTAACTTTGGTCTAGTTTATGCACCAATAAACAAGGATAACCGCACCACTTGATGCAGTGATCTGCTTTTTTTAAACCACTGTTGGATGACTGAAGACTCGAGACCCACTACTGCTGATTTATCCTTGACTGTTTAAATCTGAGAATCCCTTTCAGCACTCCTGATGGAGAGGTTCAAGTCTAACGGAGGGGAGCATGTTAACAACGCTTACGATTGCACTCTGGATGAACCTCCTCTCTATGAGGAGAGCAACTTCTCTAACGGGGAACACCGCACGGTCCGGCCCTCGGTGGTCAGCGCCTTTGGACACGACACCTTGGACCGAGTGCCCAACATCGACTTCTATCGCAATGCGGGCAGCGTGAGTGGTCATCGGGCTGTGCGGCCATCCCTGCAGGAGCTCCATGATGTGTTTCAGAAGGTGAGTGCAGATACGTCTGTGAGTGAAGCTGGTGAATGTAACACATAGTCTACAGCACCCATTTTCCTCTTCTATCACGCATGTTTGTCCTTCACCTCACCTTCTGCAGAACGTAGCTCACGCCTGTTTTTCCCCCTGAGTCCCAAATTCAAGTCACTGACTCGGTAACTGCAGTCTTTGTCCTGCTCCTCAGTTACACTGTCCATTCACTCAGGTTAAAGACTCAAAAATGAAACAGTGAAACAGTGAAATAAGATATCTTGCAGTTTGTCAATCATTCCAACATCATTACTTTCGTTCTGTGCACAGTTCAGTCATTATCTCTTTGCCTTAAAGACTTGTGAATCTTAAAAGTACACCGTGAGTTATTGCTGGAACTCGACAGCATTCAACAAACTTCACACACTTAGGAGTTTTTAGTGCTTTTTATTAGGCCGTTATACTGCCTTGTGTTGCAAAAGAGATAGGGTTATAGGTCATTTGGGTTTTATAGGTTGAACTAGATCATGATTGTTTTTAGCAGTCTACCTCAGCAGAAAATTAAGAAAGACATTATGTGTCATTTCAGTTTAAGACAGATTGCAAGATATATGTTTCACCATGAGCCATTGATTCTCATAGTTTTGCTGCCAAAGAATAAAATTAGTTTGATCACTTTGCTTGATTTAAACAACAGAAAATGACTACATTTCATTTCGTGTAGACATATTTGGCAATTTGTTTTAAATTAAGAAATGACCCACGATGGGAATTGACATGTTTCAAGTAGTCTAATATTTGAATAGCTCACTTGTATAATTTGGTGTAAGCTAATTACAAACTCCACGCCACTGCAGCTGAAAGGCTGATGATTTGTTGCCAAGATCTCTTTCTCTCAGTAAATGGCAATGAAACGCATCAAAGAGAGTCGAACTGAATCAGATGTAAGGGTATGAATGTCAGACAGGAGAGTTATTTAACATTCCAGTATTCATCTTCATACAGAGTAAAAATAAGGTTTGTCTTCTTCTCTCCATTTTTCCCTTCGGTTTTCAAGGACAGACACACAACAACATTATGACTCTTTATCAATCTTCATCCAAATGAAATCCCCACTGTTTCCTTTCTACGTCCTCTCCTGTGTGTTACAGAGAATCCGAACACACATCCTACACAAAAAAAGTTGCTTTCTCCCCATGAGAGCTCATAAAAGCAGAGGGCGGACCTTCTTGATAATGATAATGACACTATTAGCTGCTTAATAATGACAACTGACAAACACATATTAAGACCAGAATTGCTAAAAGCACAATCATCATCAATATAGAAATTGACATGTTTCCTTTCCTTTATATTTGCCTCTAAATTTTCCCAACAGAATGGAGCGATCTCTGTGCCAGATACTGTGCAGGACGACGGTGAGGGGAGTGACGGGACCCCCTCTGATGACCTGGAGTCTGCCGTTCCCACTGACAGCAACAAAGGAGCTGTAAAGTTTGGCTGGATAAGGGGCGTCCTGGTGAGTTATGTCGGGTCCCCTCAGCTTTATAGAAGCAGGGTCACTCTACATAAAGTGAGCTGGCAAGACAAGGCTCCATGTGTGTTAATAACACTGCGGGGCCAAGTGGGGTTTTCTAGACCAAGAGTCTGGGAGAAGAGCTGCTGGTTGATCATATTTGCTGCTGTCATGACGATAAAAAAAAAAAAAAAAAAAAAAACATGTTACCGTGTTTCTATCCCTCAGTTGACATGTTAATAAATCATGACCCTTTCACATTTACATTGTTCTTCTCTTTCACAGGTGAGATGCATGCTGAACATCTGGGGTGTCATGTTGTTCATCCGTCTGTCCTGGGTCTTTGGTCAGGCAGGCTGGGGTGAGTGAGACAAGGATACACGTTGGTCAGACAGGAAACATGAGAATACATAGTTTTTCCTTTTCCTCTCACACAGCTCAGGGTAGGTTAGAAACTGTTGCTAATGCGGCCTTAAAAAAAAAGCCTGATAGATTTTGTATGTGATGTAAATAAACCTGATTTGCCTTGACTGAGTCTGCCTGTCACTGCAGTCCCTCTTCATCAGTGATGATGATAGGATGATACTGTCTGCAGCAACAGCAGGCAGATCCTACACGTCCTATATGTTTTAAGGGCTAATTAGGGTGGTGCTACCATTATTTCTAGGGACTAGGGACAATTAAAGGATTATATCCTCCTCTCATTAGCAAAGGGGGTGATTGAACTGGGGCAGATTCAACTTAACTAGCCTTTGTGAGCTCCTGTAATAACCTACAATTGCTGAAGGTCTGTTCTGAGAGCCAAACCTCCATGAGCAGCGTGTGTGAGAGAGATAGAGGGGAGAGAGAAAGGGGAATCTGTGTGAATGGCTTCATGAGTGTGTTCATTGCTTAAGAACCTATTGATCGCCAAGCCGCTTTTGTTCAGGAGGCGTAACTAAATGGTTTTGAGAAGCAGAGAAAGCCACAGGCAGTTGGCAGGGCAGGTACAGCAGACAGCTATAACTTATTGCCCCCCAGGCTCCTCCAGGACCTGGGCTGTCACTGTGCTCAAAGGTGACTGTGGGGAGGAGGGTTTCTTTTCACAGTCATAATGTTTTATGACAGACCGCGTAAATATAATGGATGAGCGAGTTGTTGTTAAAAAATAATCATTTTAAGCTGTTACATGTGTTGCATTTCAGGGCTGGGAATTGTGGTCATTGCTCTCAGCTGTGTGGTCACCACCATCACGGGTCTCTCTATGTCTGCCATTTGTACTAATGGAGTAGTCAGAGGAGGTAGGTAAACACACACAACACAAAAGCGGAGTAACAAACTAACTTCATTCAACTATTGACTAACCTTACTTGAACTCACTCATAATTTTCATAACTCATACAGCAGTAGAGTTACTGTCACTGGCACAGGCAGTTAAAGTATTATTTATAAATTCATATAGCTTGAGATAACACACACACTCTTTCTGACACAAAATCTTTTAGTGAGAGGATGGAATGACCAGGAGGACGGTGTGTGTGCGTGTATGCGTGTAGTGTGTGTGTGTGTGTGTGTGTCTGTGTGTGTGGATGAAGACACAAGGCTGAAACCTGCACCTCAATGTCACCTCTTGAAGCCCTTTCTCTGTTTTACAGCCTACTTAACCTGTCCAGACATTAAATCAATGAATCAGTGATGTGGTGATTAATCATCCACCACTGTACGTGTGTGCTTCATTTTGTCTATTTCAGGAGGAGCTTACTACTTGATATCTCGCAGTTTGGGGCCAGAGTTCGGTGGGTCGATCGGTCTCATTTTCGCCTTTGCCAATGCAGTGGCTGTAGCCATGTACGTGGTGGGGTTCGCTGAGACCGTGGTGGACTTGCTCAAGGTGTGTGACGTAACAATGATCGGGTGACTGTGGAGGGAATTGTGGGAACGCCTCACTCTGAGATATTTGACCATACACACTTATCCATGCCTGCTTCCTGCCTTCTGCCACAAACAGGAGAACGCCCTCCTCATGGTGGATGAAATAAACGACATCAGAATCGTCGGGTGTATTACAGTGGTGTTGCTGTTGGCCATATCAGTTGCTGGGATGGAATGGGAGGCCAAGGTGAGAGACGAACATCATAGCTGGTTGTTTGCCAATCTCTGGGCTTGTTGTGGTAAAACATTGCAACCATAACTTAAATGAATTTAACTCTTTGGTCCCCACAGGCACAGATTGTTCTTCTCATCATCTTGCTGGTGGCCATAGTGAATGTATTTGTTGGAACATTCATCCCTGCGACCGCTGATAAGAAATCCAAAGGCTTCTTCAATTATAATGGTAAGACACACTCTCCCAATCATTTCATAAAAAAAACATTTGACTCGTTCACAAAGCACTGTTCACCTAATTTTCTCTAACCCTGTTCATTTCTCTTCCCTCTATCACTTTCCTTTTCACAGCAAAAATCTTCTTGGAGAATTTCACTCCATCCTTTAGAGACAACGAGTCGTTCTTTTCGGTGTTTTCCATCTTCTTCCCTGCTGCAACGGGGATCCTGGCTGGAGCCAACATCTCTGGAGACTTGCGGGTAAGTTTTCACACAGAGGGTCATTGCTTTTGAGCAATGAATAGGAATCATTAGCTGCTATGGTACATAGGTTGCTGGGGGGGGAAAAAAAGAAAAAAGGCTGGAGTTAATAAAAAATGCATTTTTGTAGATGGGATAGTATCTGAAACTGTTTTTAATATATTCTAACAGAGATCTGTGTTATTTTACAGGATCCCCAAAAAGCCATTCCCAAAGGTACCTTGCTGGCCATCTTGATCACTGGTATCACCTACTTGGGTGTGGCCCTGTGTGTCTGTAAGTACAATAATTCATGAAATTCGACTCCAATGCGTAACTTTACATTTGTGTCATTTATATAAAAACATGACCTGACAAGAGAGTTAGCCTGTGGTAGAAACTGTGGTCATACATGCAGTAGCCTGTGCACGCCAAGAGATCATTAAGCTAGAATTTGTCCTTATCAAACATGAGGTTGTTGGACTTTGAAATGTAATCAGTGCATCTGTTCTCTTCTCTAATTGTTCAGCTGCCACTGTTATCCGCGACGCCACGGGAAACATAACAGACGCCATTCCTATTGGGTCGTTTTGTAATGGTTCGTCATCACTTGCTTGTGAGCTCGGCTATAATTTCTCTTCGTGCGAAGTAGAAAAATGCAAATTTGGCTCGATGAACAACTTCCAGGTACGCAGCCTCCAAACCCTGATCTCTGCACACAACAAGGGGTTTGTTTCACCTCTAACGCTCTCCACTCCTCCCCTCGCCTCTGGTACAGGTGATGACCATGGTGTCTGGGTTTGGTCCCCTCATCATCGCTGGAACATTCTCAGCTACCCTTTCTTCAGCCCTGGCTTCACTTGTCAGTGCTCCCAAAGTCTTCCAGGTCAGTCGCTCGCCATATTTTTCTCCGCTGAGATACCGCGAGATTATGACTCTCAAGTCCTGAAAACAAAAGAGACTTTTCTAACTCAACCTCTGTCTCTCCTCAGGCTCTGTGCAAAGACAACATCTACAAGGCACTGTATTTCTTTGCCAAGGGATACGGCAAGAATAACGAGCCAATCCGTGGCTATATCCTCACCTTCATCATTTCTGTGGCCTTCATTCTCATTGGTCAGTTCAATGGCCTGGTCGTAACATCCTCACATCCTTACTAGAACAAACATCTTATGTTTTAGCTTCAATTTCATTTCAAGCTTTGAATGACCAAGTTTGAAAGGTTGTTTTTTTTTTTTTTTTTGGTCTACGTAGGTAACCTCAACACCATTGCTCCTATCATTTCCAACTTCTTCCTGGCATCTTATGCGCTCATCAACTTCTCCTGCTTCCACGCGTCCTACGCCAAGTCTCCAGGTGGGTCTCTACAGACAAAGTAGCTTATAAATGAAAAATTCTGCCAGTAGCCTGAGGTAATTCTGCTCGCTTCCATCCACTGATTCCTCACTTTTGTGTGACCGTGAATATATTATAAAACATGGCACTGTCGCAAAAAGCACCTGATTTAAGATGTTACCTTGGACAAACTGAGTTGCATTAGATAATTAGATTTTGATTTGTTTCTGTACGATCTGTTTCCCCATCACCTCCCCACTGCAGTTACTTAATGCGGTCTTTCTTCTGTTATGCATTCCCCAGGTTGGAGACCAGCATACAAGTACTACAACATGTGGCTGTCCCTGTTTGGCGCATTACTCTGCTGTATTGTTATGTTTGTTATCAACTGGTGGGCTGCTCTCCTCACCTACGCCATTGAAATCCTCCTCTACATTTACGTCACAGTCAAGAAGCCAGGTGAGCTGTGTTCGCATGCTTGGTAGTACATTGTGGATGCCTGCATTGTTAGACCTGACCTATTCTGACTCTTATTTTCTCTCCAGATGTGAACTGGGGTTCGTCCACACAGGCGGTGACATTTGTGAGTGCAGTTAGCAACGCGCTGTCTCTGACTGCTGTAGAGGATCATGTCAAGAACTTCAGGTAAAAGTCTGCAGCGCATCACTGTGGGGTACAAATATATATTTTCGAAAAGAATACAATACAACTTGTACAAAATCATCCTTGACAGTATTAGGTCCCAAAATACAGAGTGGGATTGTAACAGATTCTTGTTTTTCCGTCTCAGGCCTCAGATCTTAGCACTGACGGGTTCAGCACGGAGCAGACCAGCTCTCCTAGACCTGGCTCACTCTTTCTCTAAGAACTATGGACTCTGTCTCACCTGTGAAGTCTTTGTGGTAAGATTATACCGTAATCTCATTATTTGCAAATGTAAAACCATGGATAAAACCAAGGCCGAGCATATCGTCTTCCCCAACTGTTTATTTAAATATCAACCTTCTATTTCGATGGAGATTCGTCACATCAAGCAAATTTAAATTGTGCAGACTGCAGACTTCACATGCAGTGGGTAATCAAGCAAATATCAAGCAGGGATGAGGGAAATGCCAACCGTCTGGATACCTGAGACTAAAGTTTCGGGTCACTCGTGTCCTCTGAATATGAAAAGGGTGTATGTGGGATATCGGCCACACTCACACAAACACATCCACTCTCAAAGTGCTGTATGTTGTGATCTCCACAGGGCCCGAGATCGGAGGTTCTCCAAGACATGAACTCCGGCATGGAGAAGAACCAGCAATGGCTTAAGAAGACTAAGCGCAAGGCATTTTACGCTGCTGTGGCTTGTGAGGAGTTCAGGGACGGGACTGAGAGCCTGTTGCAGGTCAGTGTGATCATGATTTATACGAGTGAAAAACAAAAAAACAATAAACAAAAAAACAACCCAGATAAAATCCATATGATTAATGTGTAACCTGGAGTTTTGATCAGGTTTTATTGACCTGTTTCTTCCTCACAACACAGAGTATCTATTGCTATGTTATGACACTGACCTGGACCTGTCATAAGGGTGTGGTCAGGTCATTAGTGAAGAAGGGAGAAGAGGAGAGAGTTAATGAGGAAACAGTCTTATGGCTCTGGCTATCGCACTCTCCAGATAAGGCTGCGGTTCCTTGTCAGGAATGCTTACTTCAAACAGCACGGCAGATTAAAAGCTATAATTGATTAACACTGCATTGGATGAGCCCCTGCAGACAAAATAAGATCTGCTGAGTGATCTGGTCATAACTTCTGGCAGTAAAACAGCTTCCCAGCCATCTTGTCTAGAGCATTTTGAAACTTGTTGGAGATTGTTTTGTTTTTTTCCTTGAGTTAATGAAGACGCCAGGGTTTACAACCCCAGGGTAACACGGTGTCTGTGTTGCTTCAGTTAACGACTCCTTCTGATTGTGGATTTTATCTTCATGCTATGGATGTCGTTCTTTTTTTTTTTTTATTACAGGCCTCTGGTCTCGGCCGTATGAAGCCCAACACATTAATGATGGGCTTCAAGAGAAACTGGAGGACAGCAGGCAGAGAGGCCGTGCAGACTTATGTGGGAATACTGCAGTAAGTCACTGACAGAACACGCACAATAATTAAACATAGATAGGAGATCTGTGTGTTGAGCTGGTGTCCTGCTTCTCTTTTTGACAGTGATGCGTTTGACTTTGAGTATGGGACACTGATTCTGAGGATGAACCAGGGACTCGATGTGTCGCACATTGTCGAAGCAGAAGGTCAGTGTGACTTTTTGTATTTGAGCCCATGTGCTTTAATCTACAGGAACTCCTGCGCTACTTTAACATCACTTCTTTTCAAGCAAGCTGCACAAAAGCTAGGTGAAGCAGAAGGATGAAACACAGCGACAGGAAATAAATGCCCTTGAAACAGCAGCAAACATTAATACAACATAGCAGAGAATAAAAAAAAGAAGGCTGTATAATCATAATAGCATTTTTAAGAAATGCCATTTATAATGACAGTGCCGATGTAGTGTGTCAACTTTTATATTAAATAATATAGGTGTGGACACTTTGTTCTGTAGATTAGAAAAATATTTATAAAAAAGGTCAGGTAGTCAACAGACAAGATGTTGAAATTACTGCCTCTTCACACCCGTGTCTCTGTATATATCTTTTCAAAAGCGAATTGAATCCTTGCTAATGTAACACAAATTCACCATGACTGCATATTGATTATTAACCGGGAATCTGATTCTGTCTTTCAGAGGACATGCTAAAGGCAGCGAGGGAGCAACAGGAGCTGGACAATGAAATGATGCCAAATGGAGGGAAATCAAGAGGAATGTTTAGGAAGTCCAGGAAATCCTCTACGCAAGTGCTCACGACCAGAGGTATCTATGTAGTGGTTGTTTCTGTCCGTTCAAATCTCACCTGACATTTCAGAAAGGCCTCAGCATGAAGGTATTTAAAGCAAAGGTTGCATCAGCAGATGAGTATGAGTCTTTTAAATATGTGGGAAAAAAACCAAGGTATCTATTTCAGTCTCCTCCACGCACTCACAATTCCACTCAGACAAAAAATAAAATAACAGACATTTAACAAATGAGACCAATGACGTGCATCTTTTGGAAACTTCTCCACACTCCCATTGCGATATAATTGAATCAAGTGTTCCCACTAAAGATATCTCTGAGGGTGTAATCCAATAATATGGTCCCTTTCGTTCCATTTGAAGAGCATCTCTTAAGAGCAGTCCTTTAACCCAGACAGCAGAGGGTGCCTGCATCCTCTCCACTCGATCCGTCTCCGTCTCTACATCACGCACACACACACACACACACACACACACACACACACACACACACACACACGCCGCTCAGCTGCATCTTGGCAAAATGGCGATGGTCATTAGTATACAATCTGCATCATACTCATTGGAACATTAGACCTGAGAGATGGCCGCCCCTGCTGATGTAGCGTCAGCTCTTAATGTTGGTTTGCACTAGTTTTCCCATCCGACGTAACTCTCCACGCTCTGTCAATAAATTACATTCCCTCCTACAGTTCCTCTCCCTCATCCAGCTCTCTTTTCTCCCATCTTTTCCTCTCTCGCAGTGTCAGTGTGCGGCCCTCCACCCCCGCAGGTTGCCAAGATGAATGAGAAACTGTTGGAGGCCAGTGCTCAGTTCAAGACGAAACAGCCTAAAGGCACCATTGATGTGTGGTGGCTGTTTGATGATGGAGGTAGGTGTTGGTTCCCCCGGGCAGCCTTCTCCTCTGCACCTTGCCTATAGATTGTAATGGATACGTGCACAGAGACATGTCACATCCTCATGTGGAGAATCTATAGAATGAATAAATAAACCTGGACAATCAAATAAAAACAAAAAAAAAAGGTTGTAAATTAGTCAACAATGCAAACACTGAACAGTCAACACTAAATTCATGGACATACTTTCTCGGATCTCTTGGTGACTGAACTGACAGGTGCACAAACATTAACCACCATGGAAAATGTGAAATACAAAGACATATTTTATATAATAAAACCAACTCTATTGGTGTTACAGCTGGAAAAAGAAATGCATTTTCCCTCTCCCAGGTCTTACCCTGCTGCTCCCCTACATCCTCACCACCAGGAAGAAGTGGAAAGACTGTAAATTAAGGATCTTCATCGCCGGGCAGCCTGAACGCAGTGAGCTGGACAAACAGGAGTGAGTATTTCAATATCAATTATAGCTTAATGGGTGGAAGTTGGCAGAATTAGCAAAAACCCAGATACATTGACAAGAACAAGCGGATGACATCTTTCTTTCTTGTTCACAATTATAGACAAACACAATATGCTTAAGCTAGTATCACACAAACAATTATAATCTTTTGTGTCTTTGGTGAACACACCCATCAAAACATTCACAGCACTGGTGGAAAGAGTAAATAAACCCTTGGGTTTAATAACTGGTTGAACCTCTTTTGGCGCCAATAACCTCAAACCAGCTCTTCCAGTAGCTGCTGATCAGACCTGCACAGTGATCAGGAGGAATTGTGGACCATTATTTTCATTATAGAAGTGCTTCAGCTCAGACACATTTTTAGGATGTCTGGTGTGGGTGGCTCTCTGAGGTTATTCCACAGCATTGTTACTGGATTAAGGTCTGGGCTCTGACTTGGAGAGGTGGATTTTCTTTGTTTGAAGTCATTAGGTAGGTTTACTTAACTAATGTTTAGCGTCATTGTCCTGCTGCTTCACGCAGCCTCTGCAGGTGGGCAGTCACCCTGACATTTCCCTGTAGGATATCCCGATAAACTTGGGAATTAACAGATCCCAAGTCTTCTGAGATCTTCTTTCGGTGAGGTGTGGTTCACATTAGCAGATGTTTCTTGTGTCTCTAACCCACACCTTAAATTTTATTCCATTGACTGAACTCCAGGTTTGATAACTCCCGACTCCAGTTTGATTTTGTTGATGCCCTTAGCCAAGGGGTTCATATACTTTTTCCAGCCTACACTGAATGTTTGAATGATGTTTTCAGTATGGACAAGAATACAATACAATGATATGTGTGTTGTTAGTTCAAATATGGACAAACAATCTGTTTTATAACAAATTTACACATATGTTCAGATTATTGAATTACTTTTTTGCCACTCTATGAAGATAATATTAATTATAATAATTAACATTTATATGAAAGTTAACCAGTCTGGGATAATCTGTCTTGTAGGATGAAGCATCTGTTGGAGAAATTCAGAATTAACTGCACTGACATCAACGTCGTCGATGACATCCATGTCAGACCCAGCTCTGACAGGTAACTACATTTTTTTTTCTACTGTAATAGTGACAAGCAGACCAGATGGTGTGAGAGTAATAATAACATTTTATCACCTCACAATGTAAAAAAATATTAAATGATTTAAATAAAAAGAATATTATCCACAGTCAGCTCATGTTCTTATCTACTTCCCTCCAGCTTGCAGGAGTTTGAGGACATGATTGAGCCTTTCCGTCTGCGTGAAGGGTCTAAAGACACTGCTGAGGCTGAGGCCATTCAGAAAGAGCAGCCCTGGAAAATCACTGACAAAGAACTGAACAACTTTGAGGAGAAGGTATAAGCACCGACACTAAATTAAGATGTTATACACAGCATAGCTATAATAATGCATTAGTTTGGCTTGGAAGTCGCGTGTTAAACAGTTCACACCGCTGTTTTACAGACCAACCTCCAGATACGGCTGAACGAGGTGCTTCAGAAAAACTCCAAATCAGCCAATCTGATCATTGTGTAAGTATAAGTACCTGTTGGCTGAATAACATTGAAAGTGTCCAGTGCAGTAAGCAACAGAGTCTAACATACTGTGCGTACCCTTACGCCCCTGCAGGAGCATGCCCATCGCTCGAAAGGAATCCATCTCTGATTTCCTCTACATGGCCTGGCTGGACATTCTGACAAAGGACCTTCCACCAACACTGCTCATTAGAGGCAACCACAAGAGTGTGCTTACTTTCTACTCCTGAGCACCTTGCAGGCTGAACAGCAGAATATTAGGTAACCAATTCCTATTTGAACATAAGAGTAGTAGAACAATTAACTGTTTGACTTGCAAAAACATAATTACTAAGTAATAAATAGAAAAGTGTTCAGCTGGTGTACTTGACAATGAACTCAGTTTCTAGTTACAGCTGGAGCCTTATTTTACTATTAAGCTGTTTTTATTGCTTGGTCTGGTGTGAGCCGTTTCATGAAGGTTTGTGGTAGGCTGTGCAAGCTACAGCAAGCTTGCCAACAAGCAAATGTTTTCAGCGTGATGCTACACTGTGAGGAAAGTTAAACGTCTAACTGTTCTGCCGAGGGACAAGACCAGTCTCAATGAAGAGAAAGTATTTCTGACACAGAGTTCATAAATGCCAGGGTCTAAATGTGAATTTAGGAACAGGGTCTAAGTCTAAGCTCTTTGGATTTTTGGTTGGAGCATAGCTAAATCATGTCTTCCTAACATGGTCAGATAAGTTGAGTACAAAGCTACTTCCAGTGGTTACACTGAGTGAATGTGTTGCCTGTTGCTGTGATTGTAAAATAAATGTATATGGTAGATGTCTGAATTCACTAGTGAATATTTTCTGAGCAATAATAAAAAATAAAAATAAAAACCTTTCATAAATGATTAACAGCATAATATTGGCATCATTACTATCAGTTCTTTTAAACTGTGGTAATAATGGTTTAATTTTTTTGTAAAAAAAATTCTTGATGTTTACCTGTTCCACATTATACTGTTTCAATATTTTTAATGTTACTATCACAGTACACTTTTTCTTTAAAGGAAAATTTAGGGAAAGAAAAGATTGTAAACCCAATTCTTCTGTATATTTTAGCTTATTGTCCTTCTTTCTATTTAAATATATAATTGTGATTACCTGAAATAAAGAATGAATACAATTTTGTGCTGTTTTTATTCTCGTCTCCATTGTTTATTTGGAGATTAGATATTATAATGTCAGATATTGCTGTTATTAGTTTGTTTATTTTTAAAGTGCTTGCAGTACTTGGAGTTAATGGTCGTATATGCACATTTTGAATATGAGCATTGAATGTGATTCATCCTGAACGGCAATGCTGATTTATTGCCAATGGGGGGCAGCAATAACCTTAATTGCATCTATGACTCAGGATGTGACTTTTATCTCAAGTGATTATAACAATTGGAAGAGATAAAAATTAACTTGCTGCACATACAAATGGATTCTGCATGCTATTAATCCATATTATGATTAGATTATATAATTCATAAGGAAATAATACAAGTGTTATCTCAGCCAAAAGGTATTCATGTTTAGGAAACCTTCACATATCCATCCAGTGGTGAAAGAAGTTAAAAATAAGCAACACCACAGTGTAAAAAAACAAAACAAAACTCTTTTACAAGTAAAACTCATGGATGTGTGGTAAAAGTCCTGCATTCAACATTTTTAAGTAAAAGTACATTGGCATGTGGCAAATCTCTTCAAAACAAGCACAATTTTTTCACGTGCATAAACTTGAATTTCTCATGCAGTTACTTTAAAGCAGGGGTGTCCAAACTTTTTGCAAAGAGGGCCAGATTTGGTAAGGTGACAACCATTCAGCCTGACATTCTTTGAACCATTAACATTAAATACAAATGAACTATTTTATGAATTTTTTATTGCAAATGGCATACTTCATTTTTTTTTCATTTTCAAGTTTTTGCCAAAATCACTCTGCCTTTCATATTTGAAGACCACATAAAATGAAGAAAAAGTCTGTCTGGAAAAAAAACTTTTGGGAAGGTGAAACATATCTAGGTTCATTTGAAACATTACTTATATAACTTACTAATAGAACTTGAGGTACAGGTGAAACTGACGATCTCTCTCCAGGGCTCCTCACCCTGTGATAGTGAGTCATGTGACGACCTTAGTGTTCTCAGCCGATGCCCATCCATCCACTGTACCACAGCACATGATGGAAGTGGCAAGAATAAAAGAAAGCACAAATGAATTCTTACATATAGTAACAGCATTGTGTCCAATGGAAACTATTTACAACATTTTTACCAGGGAAACAGTCAATGTCCAGTCTTTGCACTGCGCTCATTTTAACTTTCTATCTTGGTGTTGTAGAGTTTTTAAGACCTTTTTAAGAGTGTGGTGAATGCAATTTAAGAATATAATTGAAAAGAAAAAAAGAGCTGTGCACCAAAATAACGATTCAGTTATCGTCTTTGTCATCTTTGAAAAAATAAATAAATAAATAAATAAATATATATATATACAAGAGTTAGTAGCTAATTGTATACATGTCCACATTTGGTAAATATCACATATATGAGGAGAAACCTTGTATTAGTTTCTATTCTATTGTTATTTAATGTCAAACGGTTCAGCAGACTGTTAAAACAACTAAGCTGAGGGAATAATGTATTTTCAGATATCTGTGATCATCTAAGAGTGCTGTATCTTTTGTCTTTTTCTCTGTACTCTACGATATGATATTGATATGATTTCTCTAATATGTTTTTTTCCATCCAGCCGAGGTCTGGATTTTTGGGGACACCTACGACCTCTTGCAGCAATGATGGAGGCCCTGCACCACCTCCACCTGCAGTGTCCACACATGAAGATCTTCTCTTCCCAAACATAGACACAGTGTCTTATATGACAATATAGTATTTTTTTAATGTAACACTTGTGGCCATAACATTGTTCAGTCTTATCAGCTATTCTCTTCCTTGTTCCCTACACCCTCACTGTCGTATTACACTCTCTGCCCCGTGTCAGACATACAATCGCATGACTTTTGGACTCCACTGTAGCTGTAACAAATTGTCAATAGTTTAAAACATTAGAGTTCATATTTCATAGTCCTCAGCCATTATAGTTAATATCAGTGTGCTGTTCCAACAGCATCACTTATTTATAGGGAGATTGTTACTGGAGCAAATAAATATTAACTGTCTCACACATTAGGACTCATGATAATGACTATACTTGTTACTAAAAATTCTGTTGCACTGTTGATTCAACTACTTCTTTTTATTAAGCAAACTTACATATGACAGAGAAATTCAGCTTTAACTTCATCCACAACTGTATTTTGATTTTAAATAGTTACAGTTGATTATAAATTGTACACTACAGTATTTAATTAATCCATTTATTGCATTCTTTTATACATTTCCAGTGTTGTAAATTGTTTAAATTAATGTAGTTTATAATGTCCAATAAAGTTATTTATGAAGCTCTTGCTTTAACTTTGTTGCTGGTTTTTACAGAGCACATCTGGTATGAATTTTCACAATAGTAACATGTACAGCATTGTGTGACTATTTCTATGTTAGCTTTAATTGACAACATAAATACTAGAAATGTTTAAATGTTGTCCGACAACACTGACAATGAAGGATCAAAAACCTTGCTGATGTTACTTGGTAAATGCTTTCACCTGTGCAGGTGGTGACAGTGCTATAGATGATCCATCACTTAATCACAGTTTAATATTTATAAATTCTGTTCTTAAAAGTGTTGCTACTATCACCTGTCAACAACAGCAGAAATGAAGTTGCAGGTAAGAAACTGAACCTGTGAATACTGAAGACAGAGAATAATAAACAAACTCATCAGCAGTTAGTCTGTCATTTCATCAGAGGAAGCTGAACTGGGAGTGGTTTTCTACCATCATCATCACAGCACATTAGAGAA
>NW_019524839.1:373089-374080 GCF_002814215.2 Seriola lalandi dorsalis | reverse complement strand
AACGACCTGGGTGAGACACATCTGCTCAGCCAGAGGCTGAACTATTATCCTCTTTAAATTGACACAGGAAACTTATTTATTAATTATATTATTATATTTCAGCTCTGGGAGAAATATTCCAGCTGTTTACTGAAGTAAAATTTGTGGAAAAATTCTCCTTCACCAGTAAAAGTCTTGAATTCAACCTTTTTATTGAGTGAGAAAAGCACTGCCAGTCAAATGTACATAAGATATCAAAAGTTAATGCACTCATGCAGATGGAAAAGCCTCATTTATTTTCTAGTTATTAGAGTTAAATTGGCTCTTTTTTAAAATAATGCTGGCAGTATTTATTTATTTATTTATATGGATCCACATTAGCCAGGACCAAGGGAGCGACTACTCTTTCTGGGAAATGAAATGCAAAACAATGTAAATTAAAATCGAGACAAAAAAAAGGAAACAAGAAAATAAAAATACAAACAACAGCAAAACTAATAGTGATAATAACAACAGTGAAAGGTCCACACTTTATCTAAAGTAAAAGTAAAACATTTGATTCAGCTCTAAAAAACAATAACTATATGAAACGAGTTCCTCATTGATGATGATATTCAGATATTATGTTGCTCAACACGCGCTGTGGAGCAGGGAGGTTGTTATTCTCTCATAAAGTTTAGTGATCTTCATTTTACAGTTTTTATTCTCACAGTTTCCTGTTGATTGAGAGAGAGCGTATCTGCTAACAGGATACTGACTGGTTGGGATTCCCTGCAGATCTTCATCTTCATCTTCACGGTCCATGTGTGAGTCAAAGGGGAGGTGAGCCCTCCCTCTGGAGCCGGACAGCCAATAGGAGCTCTCCCTGGATTATCCCGCTCTTATAAAGCCCGAGGATGCTGAGGCTGCGAGAGGAGCAACAAGAAGCGCCTGAAGAGACCCTGATCCAACAAGTGCTCAGCTGAGAAGAAGAAGTGATGGATCACTCCAAACAGACTCCGTACGGCTCAGG
>NW_019524839.1:372243-373039 GCF_002814215.2 Seriola lalandi dorsalis | reverse complement strand
TAACGTGATTACAGTCAATAATGTTATTTTTATGTTTGTGTGTTTGTTCTGATATCCTTGTTAAATAGACTGTAATTAACATGATGTATGTCTGACTTATGTATGCAATAAAGACATTTGGGACTGAAAGGGTATTCTGCCCCAAAATGACTTCAAATCACTCACCACAATTATGATTTGAAGATTATACCATAACCAGTACTTTTCACTAGTTCAAAACTCTGTAAAGGGCCAGTGCAACACATAAAATGCAGTTTTTTACTTGCCAAAAATTGATTCCAGCTCCTGATGTTGGACTGAAAGGGATTTTCTGCCTCAAATGTCTTCATGTAACTCACCAGTTATATTTCGAAGATTTTACCATAACCAGTACTTTTCACTAGTTCAAAACTCTATTTTTGGCATATTTTTGTATGAGCTGATGTAGTTTAGGTTTGGTTGTAGTCACATGCAAAACAAGCACATTTTCAGAAACTAAAGTGTTACATTTCAAATAGGGTCTCATATATGCATTTTGGCCTTACAGTTCTTCTGTTATAAGCTCATTCATATGCCTTTTCTTCAAAGCAGGAAAAGCACCGGTGGAAGTAACATTAATGATGGATCTGTTGCAGCTGTGATTCTAATGTAAAGCAGAAATTAATAATATCACTGACAACTGTGTTTGATGGGACAAAATGTGTTAAAGGTCTATTCAACTTTAGTTCCCTCAGGTGTACTGTGCCCCTCTTGTAATGTTTACTTCAAAATATAATATTTCATCAATTAAATACTGCAGCTAATAAGTACTAGACTT
>NW_019524839.1:358109-372193 GCF_002814215.2 Seriola lalandi dorsalis | reverse complement strand
AAACAAAATGTACTTACCGGAAAAACTGAACCGCTGATTCCTCTGAGTGTCTTTTATAACAACTGAACGCCGAACAAGATATTTTCAGGCAAACAACATGTTGGAGCTAACTTTGATGAACTGAAAACACAATGACAAGTCAAATATCCGACACACCGCTCTGACCTCATATCCGGTGTTGTGCCAAAAAGTGCGCGCGCAGCCTGTTACAGCTGAAAGGCGCAGTTTCTATGCCTCTACAGCTGCTTTCATCTGGATCAAACAGCCATTACGAACAAATACACTAACTCTATGTCCGAGCTAATACTGATGTTATGTATGTGTGAGACGATAACGTTTATTTCAACAGAATTTGCTGCCATAAACGTGTTTGCTGTTTATAGTGTAATCAGGCATGATATTAATGTGATTACAGTCAATAATGTTATTTTTATGTTTGTGTGTTTGTTATGTCTGATATCCTTGTTAAATAGACTGTAATTAACATGATGCATGTCTGACTTATGTATGCAATAAAGACATTTGGGACTGAAAGGGTATTCTGCCCCAAAATGACTTCAAATCACTCACCACAATTATGATTTGAAGATTATAACATAACCAGTACTTTTCACTAGTTCAAAACTGTGTAAAGGGACAATGCAACACATAAAATGCAGTTTTTTACTTGCCAAAAATTGATTCTTGCTCCCAATTTAATACTGAAAGGGGTTTTCTTCCACAAAATGACTTCATATCATTCATCAGAGTTATATGTAGAAGATTATACCATAACCAGTATTTTTCAATAGTTCAAACCTCTGTAAAGGGCCAGTGCAACACATAAAATGCAGTTTTTTACTTGCCAAAAACTGATTCCTGCTCCCAATTTCTTATTGAAAGGGGTTTTCTGCCACAAAATGTCTTCATGTAACTCACCAGTTATATTTAGAAGATTTTACCATAACCAGTACTTTTCACTAGTTCAAAACTCTATTTTTGGCATATTTTTGTATGAGCTGATGTAGTTTAGGTTTGGCTGTAGTCACATGCAAAACAAGCACATTTTCAGAAACTAAAGTGTTACATTTCAAATAGGGTCTCATAAATGCATTTTGGCCTTACAGTTCTTCTGTTATAAGCTCATTACATTTACATGTTCACATGAAAAGAATCAGATTCATATGCCTTTTCTTCAAAGCAGGAAAAGCACCGGTGGAAGTAACATTAATGATGGATCTGTTGCAGCTGTGATTCTAATGTAAAGCAGAAATTAATAATATCACTGACAACTGTGTTTGATGGGACAAAATGTGTTAAAGGTCTATTCAACTTTAGTTCCCTCAGGTGTACTGTGCCCCCTCTTGTAATGTTTACTTCAAAATATAATATTTCATCAATTAAATACTGCAGCTAATAAGTACTAGACTTACAGCAGATGAATAGACATTGCCAAAGAAAGAAACTGTTGAATGAGATACCTCCTTAAATCTAACAAAACACAGGTAAAATGAAAAGGCAACTTAGTGTAGTTTTTTAAAGTATCCAACAGAGGGCACCAGAGACGCACAGAGACGTTGTCATAAGGAAAGAAAGAAATGGATGGTGAAGAGAGGGAAGGATGAAGGACATCTGTGAAACTTAGCTAGCGAAGTGAGAAAAAAGTAATCATATTTCATCACGTGACGTCAAAGTTAACTATGTAGTTTATTTTCTAGAATACTGTGGTACATCATGGGATTCAAAAGGATCTAATTCATGTTGTTTAGGCTGTTATTTTTGCTGCTATCTGTACTATTTGAAGTCTATGAATTGTTTTCTGATTTATACCAGTCAGGAAACCATTACAGTAATCTAATCATGAGGAAATGAAAGCATTTAGTCTCTGAAGGTCAGACTTCAACAGATTTTGACAATGTTTCTTAAAAGATAGAAGCCGGATTGCATCGTTTTACTGAGATGAGTCTCAACATTAAGGTTGGATCAGTTAGGGGACTGAGTTTTCTGACTGAAGACTTAGTTTCGTTAAAAAAGGGGCCAAGTGAGGATTTTAAATCTGTATTCACAATAAAAAGATTCTCACTTTTATCTGGATTTTACTGAGGGAAATTAGCAGACATCCAGTTTCCAACTAGACGCTCTTTTGTGGAGGACAAGCTAGTTTTCAGGCTTTACTGGGACATAAACAGTATCTGCGTATCATCATCAGCGGTACGCAGATATACTGTGTGTTCAGCTGATGTTTAGCAGGTTTAATGTTTACAATTTTGTCCATCTTAGTTACGTGCATCAGCATGCAAAAATGTATTAACCAGCACACAAAAGTGTAACTGAGGCTGGAGGGAATGTTATTTTTGCATCAGAGTTGCTACTATTCATCCTGCGAGGAACATGAATGTCTGTAGCAAATTTCATTACAATTCACCCAATATTTGTTGAGATATTTCAGTATTGATCAGTGTAGAAGTGTAGGACCAACTGGCCAACGTTGTCATTCATAGAGCCATGGCTAAAGATCAAAGCTACAGAATATGAATATAAGCACCCATTAGCCTCTGTTCCAGTGTGTTAACCATTACAGTTAAACATTACAGACAAACCTAATCAAGTTTACCACTCTACATTTTACATTATATTATTTATTTACACCCTTGAGTTGTGAATCAGCATTTAGTCAGCCATGTTTAGTCAGTTAGGAAACACTGTTATTGTGGGACGAGGCGCATGTTCAGTGTAACCCTCTGGTCTTTTAGGAATCAAATAGATTTATTCTCCTGGGGATCAAGCCCTTAAATTTGGACACAGTCTATGTACAAAGATCTTAGACAAATGTGTGAGGAGAAATCTTCTTTATCGTTGCCCTTTGACGGCAGATCACACTCAGTTCAGTGTTTTTAATGCCCTTTAGTTTTCTTCTTTATTTGCAAAGCAGTGGTAAATAGTTCAAAAACAGAAAACAAAACGAACAATCCTTAAGTAAAGAGGCCAAGGATGAAATACTCCTGAAATTGCTCTTGAAAATGAGACTGGATACAAGCCTCTGTAGTGGCAGGTATCAGGTGACTAGAGGCTCTGTAAAACTGTTCTGTGGCTTTTATGTCACACTGTTTCCTCGGTGCAAAAATCCCATAATAATTTTTATGTTTCTATCCAATTTTAATATCAATTTTACACAGTTATACTGACAAACAGTTCACATTTAAAGACACACAAATCACACAAGGTTCATTGTAGAGCTGAACTCTCATCATTTATTTATTATGAATGTTTAGTTGTTTCAGTCTACTTAATAGTGTTCTTGATCCAGGAAATGTATTTACAGTCTCTTACGAACAAAACTGGAGCCACACATGCAAAGTCATTAGACGCCATAAATTTTGGTGCCCACCACAGCTCCACTGCCAGAGTCACCCTGAGGAAGAAAACATTATTATTCTTAATTATACATTGTATATACTGTAAATTTACTTAATTATTGAAATATTGTTTAGAAAAATTTAAATATTCAAAACATTTGCTGACTACACATCAGATATGTAAAAGGTAAGAAGCCATGCCAACTCACTCCAGCTGCGTCCACCCCGTCTCCTTTTCCACAGAAAAAGTTTTCATACGGCTGATTTGGAAAACATCCTTTTACGTCGATACCGCTACGGTCAACAACTGTCATATCTGCGCAGTGGAGAACATCTTCGTCCTGGAGAACTGGAGAAGGATAGAAAAGTCAACATTTCAAAAAGAAAAACCTGTTAACTCTTCATTTAATACAAACATAAACAAGAATCATGAACAAGAATCTACCTGAAGCGTTTCATCATTTAGTTCTTTGAAGGACAGAATAAAGCAGCTTATGTGGCATTTCACAATAAACAAGGGTAGTGGGGCATTACCATACAGTCATCTGAGGTTCATTATTTATTGCCCCATATGTAGAGCTGGTTCAATGCAGAGAACAGTAAATTAGCACGGCAACTGTGTCTGTAATTCATTACCTGTTTTGAAACCTCAATTGAAATTGAAAACTCTTCCAATGGCTCTAGAGTTTCTTTTACATTTCTTCCATGCAGAGATGCTTTCTTGACATTACTTGCTTTAATTTTTGTTTTTAAACATCCACTAATAATAACACCATATAAAGAATGAATAATAATAATCGCTGACAGTCTAACCAACAACAACAAACAGTCATGTTGTTGTATTTTTGATGGAAGATACTTTCCTTTTTCCTAAGTCTTGTTTATAAATTGGTTATACAATACATCCCAGTGTACTGTGCCTTCATGTGCTTTCCTTTACTCAGGTGATAATGCTGTTGGACCTCACAACGGTCCATTCATTCAGATCAGTACAAATTTCCAAGTCTGATGTCCCGTCAGTTACATTCACTGTAGGTCAGGTTCACTATTTGCTATCTTGAACGTTATTACAAAGGGACTTCTGCCCGTGAAGAAGCGCTCAGCTTCACTTCCTCCTGCAGTACTAACAGATAAAACCTGGTAAAATAACATGGTCATGTTTTATCTGAAATAAATGTAAATTCAAAGGCGACATTATGTTCTGAACATTAAAGTGAATACTATCTTTACTGTGTGTCGTTGTGAGTCTTGTACCTAATTTGACAGAAATCAGACTCAGGATAATCCACTATTTTCTCTCTTGAATAATCCTTAACTGCCTGAAACAAAATGTAGTGGTTTTAATCTTCTCTTTCAAACAGGATGTACCTTCCTGTTGGACCCTGGCTCGTTGCGTTGTTCCCTGCAGGACTGAGCTGCCAGGATTTTAACAGTAAACCAAGAGGCATGACCACAGTGTGTTTCAGCTTCTTTAACTGGCTCCCAGTATTGATTTGAAGGTTTTATTGGTCCTTTAAGGTTCCTTCGTGGCCTTTCTCCTAGTTACATGATTAATCTCTTAGTACCATATGACCCAGTATGTAGTTTGAGATCCTCAGGCAGAAATGTTTTATCTGTACAGAGAACGGGTTAAAAACTAAAGGGGACAGAGCGTTTGCAGTCGGGGCCTCGATGCTTTGGAAAAACCTACTTGAGAAATTCAGGCTGGTTGAGTGAGTGACATCTTTTAAAATCCCTCTTAATACATGCATTGATCAGAGAGTCTGTCCTGATGTTATTTGAGTTTTTTTACTGTACTTTATTTGTCTTGGTGATCATTTATTTTTCTGAATTGGTTCTATCTTTTATCTCATTATTTTGGTTTGTTTTGCTGCACGTTGTAGCGTGCTGTAACTTGATTTTGTTTTTTTTGTTTTTTTGGCAGCACGTCTTCGGTGCAATGGAGGATCAAGATGTACTTGTGGAGGAAAAGTAAAGATGTGCATAGCCTCTATGTAGAGCAACTCTACCTGTTAGCACCACCTATTTTGTGAGGACTTGCAGATGGCCTCAGCTGTATTTCACGCTGAATGTGTACTTTAGCATATTTAAATGGATTTAGCATTGAATGTTCACATCTAGTATCTGGAATGTAGCATTTTAGTATTTGCTAATGTTAACAAGATAACTAGAGGAATGTAAACATGGTAGCCCTTTGTTACCTGCCATAATCATAGAACAAAGAACAATAGAGACCGACTATAATGCGTTAATGTGAAGGCCCCCTGTGGAGTTTTCTTGTAAACAACAGTTTAGTTAACGTTCACCATTCCTTACTAAAACACATTGTGTATCCTTGATGTCTAACAAACATTTCCTACAAAAAAAAAACATACAAAAAAATTGCACCACTGCTTTAAAAAAAATATAAAGAAGCCAAAAATGAGAGTGTAAGTGATTTTATTTACAGTTAAACAGTCCCGTAGATCTGGTCACTGTACAGAACCTTCACCACATCTAAAGGGACCGTAGCACGTGAATAATCTGTTATAAAATGTGATTTCTACAAAGGGCGAGTTAAAATTTACATGGCCCAGATTCTGCAAAATCATTCATTTGTACAACTTTTTTTTTTCTTTTTCTTTTTTTTTTTAACACAACAAAAATCCACGGATGGATGGCAGCCTTTCCGAGCTGCTGACATCGTAGTCGATGTGTCCTCTCCTGGACCCGCTGAGCTTTTCAGGATGAAAGCAAACAGTTCACTTCCTCGGGGCAAAGTGCTGATTTTCTTTTCCAGTATTTGTTTCCTCTGCCATAAATCACACACATGGTTGACATTCATGAGACCTTCATGAGCTTTGACTCAAGGTCCTCCTTCAACCATAGTGTCAGTTTGTCCGTCATGTTTAATTAACATACACATGAAAACAAGAAGTAATGTGTGGTGACACTGATAAGTTTTTATCCTGACAAAATCCAGTTCAGTCCCGAATCCATTTGACCAGGGTTTTTCTCCTTCACCTTCTCTTTGCACTTTTCAAAACTTAAAATAATCCATGACAAATATGTTTATATATATATATATATATAATTTCCATAATTTTACAGGGAATAAAATCAGAACTTCAGCTTTATGCAGAAGTAGTTGTGAACAATGATTTTGTATGTGTATCCAAAACATTTTTCAACACATTTTCAATTTTGGATACACATTTACAAACCTTGATATGTAAACATGCAAATATCAAGTTACACATTTGCAAATCTTTAACATTATAGTCCTGATTTACTTTCTGCTTATCCACGTGGTATTAAGTACACATGGCATTTTCATTTTTGAATGAAGTTTAGGTGAAATTTCTTATTTATTTTTTTCTCTGATAGCTCAAAATCACACGGTGTGAAGGGCCTTCGAGGACATTTGAAGACAGTATCTGACCTCTTACAGTTTTCAGCGCCTCCATTGTTTTCTCCTGAAAAATCTGAACACTGATATGATTTCAATTTTGCCATTTCTGCATTTGTCATGCATGAGAGTAGGTAGTTATCCGTGTGGTAACAACATCATGTGTTGGTAAAGTTTTTGAAATGGTAAATTGACTTGGAAATGAACTTGAGGATCTAGAGTTGCCTCAGAGTCAGAGGGATATACAAGTTCTGTTCAGTGTGGCTCTAACATGTTGATATGTGCTGAAACAGCAAACACTAATGAGAACAGCTGTTTGTTACTGCACTGTTAATATTTCCTGTGAAATGAGAATCCCTTTTTGGCCTTACTGTGATATTGCCGAGACAAAGCTGCTGTGTGACTTTCATACACCAGATACTGAAACATTGGACCTTGGGGGATATTTGATAGTGAAAAAAAACAACAACAAAAAAAGTAAACATCATCTCAATTATGCAAATTATGCAACTGACTGAAGTCATTCAAAACTGTCACAGGCCCAACACGAGACTGCATCAACATTCAGATGTGAGGTTGAGTAACGAGAGGCTGGTTTAACAACGTGTACCGCAAAATCATAAGCGTCACGCGTCTGTAGTGACGGCCTGGGTAAAGCTGTTTTCTGAGATTGATACGGTTGAGGTTAAAAACATTTCCCTGTGCAGTGAGTTGAATAATGTCTGAATATAATGTATTCTGATCCCTTGCTCAGTTCCTTATTTCTATTTAATTATTATTTTAATGGCTCAACTTTCTTTATTTGTATTTTTCTTTCGTGTTATCTCAACATTTCAATCCTGTTTGCTTTGTTTTCGTGGTCAGAAAAGGAGAATTTATAGTCAATAAAAAAGCCTAGTGTAAGTGCAGTCGGATTCCTTTCTTAAGTCCTTATGAATGATTCTTCACATCTTTCCTTGACCTCATGACGTTGTTCATCAAGGTCAAGAAAAAGTGGTTAGGAAAGGAGATTACTTCGACTTTTCAACTGCTGCCTGGGAGTCGGTCATATCAGTTTCCCTGTTTCTGAATTGACTGAATTGAGGAAGAAGCGAAAACTTTAATTATAATCACACAATTATAAAAGTTGATTATAAGTGTTGCCTACAAGATAAAAGGTAAAAGATTTTAAGTTTTAGAAATCAATTAAATGATAGGAGCTTTATGAATCTGTCTTTATATTGAACTTTATGACCTTAAACGTCAGTTGAACCCTCCTCAACCCTAAAGTGCAGCTAAGCTAATGACAGAGCAGCAGCCCCATCATCATTGTAGCAATGTCAGCTCTTTTCTTGGTGAGAACAATATTATAGGAGCTGAGTAACTAGGAAAATAAAATCTAAGTTGCAGTCTACCAGAATTTTCCTTTAAGAAATGTGAAGAACTGTAAACCTCCATGTGAAGGTTTACAAATGTTTTGCAGAGCGTCTGTTGTATATTTGTATATTTAGAACAAACCGTTCATACTGTAGTGACCTTAAATTCATCTCTCAACTCAGGTAAAACCACAGAGATTAATGTAAACGACATCTCTTGACCACAGGTGTGTGTTTCTCAAACATCCTCCCTCCATCGCAGTAAAAGTAACACTGACATTATCTTTGTTAAACAAACCGCTTCCACTAGTGAAGAAAACTTTAAAAAAGTTATTGTTCATATGATGATGAAATATTGAAAGTTAAAAAAAAAAAAAATGCTTTGTAAACAAACCTAAAATATACTGTTCTGGAACAAACTTTACATTAAAGAGAAGTGAAAGGTAGAGCACTGTTGTAGTGGAGGGGCAGCACAGAGAACATTTAACTTCAGGTACTGGACAAACATTTAAAGGCAGCTTAAAAAGTGGTTTTACACATTTAAATTAGGGCTGCAACTAATGATTATTTTGACGATAAATTGATCATTCCTTTGTTTCGTCTGGTATCGGTCTTAAATTTGGTTGTTTTGAAGATATTCAGAATATTTAGTATTTCTGAATAATGACTGAAATGATTAATCAGTTTCTGTGGATTGACCGATCACTGCAGCTCTGATTTAAATGGTTTTTTTTTATGCCCCAACTCATAAATCACTGAAACTTAGTCATTATTTACAACAGACACTAAATCCCTATTGTAACATCTTTTCCACATGAGCAGCGGGTGTTGCTGCGAGACAACAAACGCCCAGCGACTACAGGACACGATAAAACACTACGCCCGACAAAAAGAAGACACTGCAATAAATAAAGCTGACTCTGTATAAATAGACTTCAAGTTAAAATATTGCTAGTATTAGTCTTCATATACTGTATGACTATACAATATAAATGCTGCATTTAAAAAAATCCTCTACTGCTTTAATAATTTTCACAGGATTTCCATAGAAAGCAGGTGAGTCTCACTCGACGACACTGGATGAAGTGGTGTTTATGAACGTGTGAGTGGTGTTTCCATCGTCGCTTAGTGGATATAAAGTCTGTAAAACTTGTTTTTCTTTGTTTTGTTTCAGGCTACATGACGCTGACCACAGTCAACTGTACCTTTATGATCACTTACTGAGTTTTCTCTGAACATTACGGTAGTGCACATTCACAGTCTTCCAACAGGTTTCCTGAGCTCGTCTTAAAGCAATGACATGGGTGGTGAGAGTTGATCCTGGTGTGTGAAGGTGAGCGTTTACAGGTAAGGCTCTCCGAACGTCCTGCGACACTCCATGACACCCGTGCTGGGAGGACGGTCACAGTTATGGGTCAGCTTCACCAGGCTCGGCACGAGGCGGTCGTACGCCAACTTGTACTCGCGATCAAAGGCGTCTGAAGGAAGAAGAGAGGGACGTTTTTACAACTTCTTTCCTTTAAACCTCATATAATCAATATTTTTCCATTGTTAACTGATCAAACGACTGCACACACTAGTTGTGACAAACCCACAGAGATATCAACCGAGCACTTAAGTGTCTTTAAGCTCACTGTTTGGGTTTTCCATTCTGCAACTTTACTGTTTTGGTTCACTCAGACAGACACAGTTAGAGAGCAGCAGGTGAACAAAGTGGAGCATTTAGCAGCTGGAGACCCAGATGTTTCCACCAGGAGTTCAAAAACAGAGCAAGAAGAAAGTGAATGACTCACACTAACCAGGAACAAAACGTTTGTAAATTAGGTAACTATTTGCTAACATGTTCCCAATAAACTTGTATATAATGTCTCAAAATGTTTGCTTACAGCTTGTTTCTGCTGCCCCCAAGTGGCCAAAAACACAAACTGAAGGAAAAATTCAGTGGCACTGGTGCAGAACAATGATGTGTAGGGTTATGTGCTAAACACATATATGGATATGTGACAAAATGACATGTAATCCCTAAAACATAAAATGAGGACTCACCGATATCGATGTTATCTTTTCCCAGAGCCACCAGGGAGAGGAAGAGGATGTCTCTGTACAAACTCCTGAAAAGAAAAGAGCGGAGGTAGAGGAGTGGAGTTTTCTCTCAGTTAATGACAGCGTGATTTAAGTTAAATTTAAGTCTTTGCTCTTACAATACCAACACATAATGAAATTTGCTGAGCCTGTTAGGAACAAGATTAGCTTAGGTTAATAAGGTACATACAGAGATTTGCCATGGAGCGAGGTGCTAATGGATTTATAAGACAAACACGGCCTTCACACCAGGTTCTCAAACACTCCGACTGTTTTAAAAAGTCAAGCTGTCTCCTTTAAACCTCACATGTTACTGTGCTTTAGGTGAATGTTCATTTTTTCCAGTGGTGATTGCTCTGGAGTTAAATAAATAAATGCGCCTTATACGACACACCCCCGCTGACCTTTGCCTCTTGACCCCGAGCGTCTGACCCAGCAGCTGCAGCAGCTGAGCCATCGGTCGGCTGACGTCGTTCCTCTGGATGCTCTTCACCACACTCTGCAGCAACTCCTCGCTGAGCGGCTTCTCCTCCTCCGGGACCGGCCGGGACAGAGGGTAACCCACATCTACCAAAACACACACACACACACACACACACACACACACACACACACACACACACACACAGTTCAGCAGTGGACTCGTCATATTAGAGCTTAAAACATAACAAATAACAATAATGATGATGGTTTGAGCATCATCTGAGTGAGTACTTGGGGCTGGGTATCTGTACCAGTATAAAGTACCAGTATAAAATCCAGTAAAAGTGATCATAATTTAAAAAAACTGTATTTGCACTGGTAAGAAAGAGCACTTAATCAGATGTACAGTATGTGGTGAATAAAAGCTTGGTATGTATTAAGCATTTCATCAAAAAAAAAAACACACACACACACACAATCATAATAGCAAGATTGTAATTTTAACGTAAAAGAAAATGGTAACACTTTAACCCTTCATGTTTAGCATTTACAAGCAGAATATAAACATTCAATGCATTATTTATAACACACTACAATGTAGTTGTAAGCAGATGTAAGTGTTTATTAACATATCATTTAAGTCTGTAGAAAGATAATGACTATATGTTCAGTGGGATAAAGCCATCAAGAAGAAAATATTTTAGTTTAATTAGAAGTCAGATTAAATTTAGATTCACAAATAAAACGACAATAATCGGACTGAAATTAAAATATTTAGAGTCTATTTTTAGAATCTCTTGATTTAGGTGAACACTGTGTATTTAATGTGCTTCGCTGGTTTTCCTGGTGTCAGTCAGCTTCGGTCAAATGTTACCAAACTTTGAACAGATGAAGGACTCGTTATGCCTGATTAACAAGTCGATCAGGTGGCTGTCAAAAAAGGTAATAAGTTCAGTCCATCTGACCAGTCACAGTTTAATTATGATTCTATTTAATTCTAGTTCTATTTCACAAAGTAAGACTCAATATATTGAAATGATCACCAATAACATTAAAAACTACATGACCAAATGAGGCTGAAATGATTAGTCAGTTAATCGACTAGTTGCTCTGCGGAAAAATAACAGAACAATCAAACTATTCTAATAATAATTATTTGTTTAGGTCATTTTCAAGCTCAAATAGTGAAGAAAATGCCAAATAATCTCTGATTCAAGCCTCTAGAATGACAGAATTTCCTGTTCACCTTTGTCATATCATTGGAAACTAAATAAAACAAAGTCATAGACAGTTACGGTTTAATTTATCATCTTTGATTGTTTTGATAGAACAGCATTACAGATGTTTCCTTCATGTTGGTGCAGCTGGATGAAAGATGAAGGAACGTGGAATGTGAAGGTTCAGGATTGGCGGCATGAAGCGGCCGGTGTTCGGTACCCAGCCCTTTAAGCACTACAGCAAGATTCATCTTTTAAAGTTGCGACATACCAAACTGTAATATCCATGTTAACAAGTGGAAGAAACACAGCGGACATTCAGCAGAGATGCAAACCAACAGTCAAATACAGAGCAGGACCGTATTTGAAACAAACACGTTCCACGTCAACAAAAAAAACAAACAAAAAAAATACAACCCCCGTGTCGACATCATCATCAGACTTCACACAGAGACACTGAAACCACGACAGGTAGAGGCTGACTTTCCACAGACGACACCGCGATGCATCAAGCACAGAACACACAGCACACAGAGGGACAGCAAGCCTGAGACAGGACAGTCAGAGCACAAGCAACAGGACTCATCTGTGGGAGTCTGCGGCAGAGGTGAACACTCACTCTCTAACAACAGAGTACAATTAAGCCCTGGAAGACAGAGAGCAGACAGAGCCTGTTAGCACAGAGATTAGCCGGCTGCCTCCGCGCCTCCATCAAACAAACAATTACTACAGACTGGGCGTAGCGACGCACACGTCTGTTCATTTACACTGATCACAAACCCAGCTGCTGTGCAGGTGTTCTCATGATCAATCATCACATTGATAACGTTGCGGTGCTCTGAATTCATCTGATGTCCCGTTCCCGTGGACACGACGTCACAGTAACACCTTGACGGTTGTTCACATTTGGCACAAACTCTCACTTGGTCTCAAGGATGAACTGACGGGATTTTGGTGGTCAAAAGGTCAAAGGTCAAGGTCTCTGTGACCTCACAAAACTCGGTTCTAGCTTTGTGAACGCAACATCTCCGTAACGCCTTGAGGGAATTTCTTTAAATTTGGTAAAAACGTTCACCTGGACTCAAGGACAAACCGATTAGAATTTAGTGACTAAAGGTCAAAGGTCAAGGTCATGGTGACCTCACAAAACATAAATTTAGCTTTGTGTACGCAACAACTCCAGAACTCCTCAAGGGAATCCCTTCAAATTCGGCACAAACGTTCACTCGGACTCAAGGATGAACTGTTTAGATTTTGGTGGTCAAAGGTCAAAGGTCAAGGTCACAATGACTTCAGAATATACTTTTTAGCCATTACTCAAAACTTCACACAGCAATTATGACAACATTTCACACAAATGGTTAATATTTTATATGACTCTGGATAAACAGGGATGTGAGTGAGTGGAGGAGGCAGACAACCACGAGTCGGTTATTCTAGTTTTCACTGTTGTAACTAAATGACAGATAAATGTGTTTGAGGTTTTTCACACATTGAAGTGGCAATAGAAAACTTTTTTGCTTTACATTATCATTATAAGGTAAATGGACGATGCACAACTTAATGGGTACAGAATAATGGCATCAATGGCGTTGGCTTTCACTATGCAATTCTTTCTGCCAGCAGGTAGGAAATCTACCAGGAAAACAAAGGCTCGATTTACGGCACACAGGAAGTGCGTCTGCTACTTCTGAATCTGCTTCTTCAAAGTGGGATTCTTACAGCTGTTTCCTTCTTTGGCCAGTAGCCAGGCTGATAGACAGTGTTGCTAATGCTACTGCTAACGGCCAGAACAAATACAAACAAGAATGAGATTGTTGTTGATAAACTGTCTATTGCCAAAAAGTGACTCTTATTTTAATCCAACAATAACATATACAGTACAATAACATAACAGCAATCACCAGGTTTCCATCCGAAGGTGACGCAAATTTCACCCAAATTTCTAGAAAATTGGCAAATAAAAATGCTAATTGATTCTTTATCTCCATCCACCTCTGTTACGTGAATAAGATTAACAGCTGGTGGCGCTAACTGTCTGGTCGGATGCCATCAAACCTTCACAGGAGAAGAGGGAGGAACGGGATGGAGTAATTCAAAGAGCGGCAGTTACACAACCAGACACAACACATTTATGCCTGTATCATATATCAGTTTGAGGAAGTCTCGTGTTGTCAGTGGACGTCATCACATCGCACTTTGCTTTTATCGCTACACCGACTTTTCCACATACATGCACACACAAAACTCAATTCAATATTTCATTCCACACATTTTGAATTTT